>NW_012149952.1:9379637-9408948 GCF_000956105.1 Propithecus coquereli
TGTGAATTCGCAGGAAGATAAGTACAAAAATTAAAAGTAAGCACTCAAAAACTTGTCTAGCAATTTGACAGGGATTTTTTAGGTCTATTGAATCTCATAATTAAAAATTGTGGCTTTTATTTTATAAGCCATTTTGTCATTTCCTTTTTCTAGCAATTTATTTTTATTGTATTCTGCAAAGGTATTGGCTCATGACAGATTTGGGAGGAACAAAAAAATCCCAGGTCCTTCTCCACAGACAGACACCTTGAGATGCACTGGTCTGGTTTGTGCAGTCAAAATTGGAAGGGACAGAGTAGGGCAGGAGATGAATGTGAACTGGACAACCTTGGTATTGACAATTCAGCCATTAGAGCTAACTACTTTTATCTGGGGAAGGGGCTCTTTCCTAGGTTTGCTTTTCTAACACGGGGGCAGGAAGGCCACAAGCCTGGAAATAATCGTGGAGAAATGAGAACTGGATTCTTCTAGTAGCAAAACAAATCTGGAGGTTGTGAGTGACAGAAGATGTTGAAAAGAATTTCTCTCTGGAAAAGTCTCTGCCATTCCTATGGATCTGTTTGCTTAGGAAAATAGTTACAGAAAATCATAATTGGTGACATGTGCTCATATACCAACAGCCAGAGAGATTCTCTTCTCTACTCCTCTTCCTTCCCCCACCCTGAAAAATTGCTTCATTGGTTTGCTCCACCATCTTGGTTCTTTTTGCTCTATTTACATGTTTGCATCTTAAAATCATTAGCCCCTCAAAACTATTCAGGACCTTGAAAGTCAAGAGCCCATGACGTAGGTATCTATCCACTCTCTGACATTCCACCCTCATCCAGCCAATCTCTCTTATATGTGATTGTTTAATCTCTAGTCAAATACCTCCAGAGTCAGGAAGCTCTTTCTTAGAGCAATCCATTCCACCGAGGAATATCAAAGAGATATAAAGTCCAACCTTCTGTCAGTCAAAGTATGTATCTTATAAATTTCACGCATTGGCCCCAGATCTACCCTCCTCTTCCATATGCAAGACCTCTAACTATTAGAAGACAACACTCACATCTCCCTAATTCTTCTCTCATATTCTTCTCTCATAGACTGAACATTACTACTTCTTTTCACTGTCCTCCTGCTACCCCTGTGTACAGATTCTTCCTCATCCATCTCCTTCTTAAGATGCAGTCTAGGCTACAGACGCCTGATGTCTCACACAACGTGCCCTGTCCCACTCCACTGAGCCCCTACTCCTGTGTTGACTGGAACAGGGATCTCAGATCTCATTGCTAGAAGAGATCTGAGATCTCACGACTTCAGCTGCTAGAAGTTGAAGGGTACTCTGAGGAAGCTAGTTTAAGAAGTAGTGAGGGTGAAGCATACTGTTACCATAACAAATATGGAACGAAAGGAAGCAAATGCGAAAAGTAAATATTGCACTTGGATAACTGAACTCTATTTAGCACCTACTAAAAGTGACAGTTACTGGGAAGGGGGGACGGAAGCAGAAGTTGGTGACCGAGACCTGAGAAATGTATATAGGATGAAAAGAACTTGCTTTTGACTCTCCCAGGAGCTCACTGTTAGTTGGGAGAAACCACTTTACCCTGAAACTCATCCTGAAGGTGCTAATGAGATTTCCCCCTGATCTAACATAGACTATCCTCAGACACCACACTCTGTAGAATAGCCTCCACTCCATATTTATTTACTTGGTAATTATATTACCACTTCAATCCATCAGTGAGTTACAAATTAAGAGATTCTCTTTGTGCTGATGCTCCCGTTCTCACCCTAAAGGCTTATTTACCATTAACCATTCACATTAGGATTGTTAAAAAAGAGACTAAAGGCAGTTTTTAAAAATGAGCGAGTATATTTGGAAATGATAGGAACCATAAGTGTCAGGGATCATTTTGCTGGATCATTAAACATCTCTTAGCCAGGTGTGTACATAGGCAAGCTTATAACAAGGTTTCTTTTCAGAAAAACTAACCACACAAAAACTTGCCAGGAACTTTGTTCCTACCAATTCGAATGGGAAATCTTCTTAAACATGACACAGACAAATAAAGGAAAGAAGAGAGTCGATGGCTGCATCTCTGTTATTTAGCAAAAGCTAGAGGACAGCACTGTCTAAATTGGAGAGATCTGATATTGTGCGTGCGGTTTGGGGCTTTATGGAAGGTCAGTGATTGCAAAGCATCTGATTGCTCTGAGTCTCTTCTCCTCTCAGAGCAGGACCTCAGCCCTGGCTTCATTTCTGATCTCCACCTGCAGCCACTAGGACTGTCCACACCAGATATTTTCAGCTTCTCTCTTGCTCTGCAGGCTTACAATTCCTTGTTACATTGGACTCCTCTAATTCGGCTCCCCTAAGAGATTACTGTTTTCAGGGAAACTTTGGACCACAGCACAGGTTTAATTAGACATCTTCATCTTTCTTTCTGCTATGATATTTCTTCTTGTAGGGGAGCACTTCTCATCTGATGGCACATAACCCTGCTTTTCCAGATACCTTGGGATGTTATTCTACAGGGATGCTTCACTTCTGCTTGGCAGCTCGGCACTAGTGGCTTTGGGCTTGCCACCTTCCTGCTGGTTTTTCACCAGCTAAGCATTGAACCTCTCCATCCCTTTCCTTTCTATGCATACTCTACTAGATTACCACATTTTAGTTGAGGCTGTCACTAAATTGGCCGGCATGGCTTCTATCCAGAGCAAATCAATCGCACCATTTAGCCAAATTTATCCATTCATCAGTCTCCTCTTAATTTGAAGATAGATTCCAAAATATAATACAATGGCCCAAATCACTCACATTGTCCCTAATACCCAATTCTTAGAGAATTATGTGTAAGGCCGACCAGCAAGTATAACTCTTATAGCATTACCCCTAATAAAAGCCTCGTAGCCTAATGGCTCAGACAGGAAAGTATCACAGGGCAGCAGAGCTAGGAAAGCAAACCTCACAATATCTCCTCCCAAACTATAAGAAATAAGCTCCTTAAGATATCTCAAGTTATGGTAACTTTATGGAAGGTATGGAAAGTTTTTACCATTTCTTACTCTCATCTATCTCCAGCTTACCTGTAGTAATTCCCTAGTCAACACTGAGGCATGAGGAAGGCCCCTTTCTTGGTACACTTAGTCAATTGCAGGTTATATCTCTGCTAAAGCTTGCATCTAAGACCCTCTCTGTGAGCCGTTGGGAGCTGCCCAAAGCTCTGGGGTGAGCTGGGATTGGCTGTCCTGTCAATCGATTAGCAAGAACCACCTGGTCTGTATCTGTGTGAAAAGTGCTATTATAGTGAGCTTTGCTTCTTTCAGCTTCCCTATGGCATTTGATCTCTAAAAGAAAAGATCAAGACATGAAAGGAGATCGCTTGTAGCTCAGAGCAAGATAGAATGGAAAGAATCAGGGGCCCTTTCTTGACCCTTCCCAACTCGTTGTCCACCCTTGCCCTCAGCACTCCACTACCACCAAAGAAAACAAAACATAACTAGCTGTGATTCTTTCAAGATGTAGGTGGTTACTACTGTTGTGACTATGTGGTTATTTGCACAACTTGGCAGACATATTTGTCATTGTTTAAATACCTTCTCACTTCAAACCACCCTGGGCTAAAAATAAGTTAATGAGTAATTGAAATCGCCACCTTTGGATGGAGAGGAGGGAACACATTTATTATTTTTTTCAGAACTTCCTTCTTTTCTTTTCTTTTTTAATTGAAATATAATAATTATACATATTTATGGGGTATATAGTGATGTTTCCATATGTATAATGTATAGTGATCAGATCAGGGTAATCAGCATATCTATCATCTCAAACATTTATCATTTCTTTGGGCTGGGAACATTTAATATCCTCTTTCTAGCTATTTGAAAATATGTTTTTTTCCTTTTTTTTTAGATACAAGGCCTCACTGTGTCACCCATGCTGGAGTACAGTGGCATCACCACACTTCACAGCAACCTCTAACTCTTGGGCTCAAGCGATCCTTACGCCTCAGTCTCCTGAGTAGCTGGGACTATAGGCTCATGTCACCACACTCAGCTAATTTTTCTTTCTTTCTTTCTTTCTTTTTTGTAATGATGGTGTTTCACTATGCTGCCCATGCTTGTCTTGAATTCCTGGCCTTGAGTGATGCTCCTGCCTTGGCCTCCCAAAGTGCTGGGATTTACAGGTCTGAGCCACTGAACCAGGCCAGTGAAAATATATTATTGTTAACTGTAGTCATCTTATAGTGGTATAGAATACTAGAACTTATTCCTCCTATCTAGCTGTAATTTTGTATCCTTTAACAAATTCTCTCTGTCTCCCACTGCCCCCTACCTTTCCCAGGCTCTAGTATTTTCTGTGCTTTTTACTTCTATGAGATCAGCTTTTTATAGCTTCTACATATGAGTGAGAATATGTGGTACTTAACTTTCTATTCCTGGCTATTTCACTTAACATAATGTCCTCCAGTTCTATTCATGCCACAAATGACAAGATTTCATTCTTTTTTATGGCAGAATAATACTTCATTGTGTATATATACCACATTTTCTTTATCCATCTATTGATGGACATTCAGGTTGATTTCATATCTTGCCTGTTGTGATTAGTGCTGCGATAAACATGGGGGTGCAGATGTCTCTTTGCTATATTGATTTCCTTTCCTTTGAATAAATGTCCAGTAGTTGGAATGCTGGATTATATGGTTCTATTTGCAGCTTTTGAGGAACCTCCATACTGTTCTCCACAGTGGCTGTACTAGTTTACATTCCTACTAACCACGTATAAGAGTAGCACATTTATAATGAAAATTTTGGGCCAGAATATTTGGGACTTTGTAATTTTAGCTAAAAGCTTTTGGTGAATAAAACTAAACTAAGTTATAACCCAATGGTACTAAACAATAATAGTATTACTATAAATGGGCATGCTGCTTTACAATTTATAAAGTATGTTTAAATTCATTATTACATGTGTTTCATTCAACAACTTGTAAGGCAGGCAGGTTATGAAATATTTCATCACCATTTTTGCAAATGAGGAAACTGAGGCTCAGAGGAGCTGAGTGACTTTGTCCAAGGCTACAACATTGGAAATAGCAGAGACAGAATTGGGACCCGATTTGTTAGCGTCTGTAGATGTAACACCTTTTTCTTTATGTCTGAAGCTGCAGCAGTCTAAGGG
Source organism: Propithecus coquereli (assembly GCF_000956105.1). Taxonomy (NCBI): domain Eukaryota; kingdom Metazoa; phylum Chordata; class Mammalia; order Primates; family Indriidae; genus Propithecus; species Propithecus coquereli. Next base: position 9,384,808 of record NW_012149952.1, read on the forward strand.
TAAGAGGGTGTCCCATTTGCCCAATAGATGGGATCTACTCCTAGTGGAAGACATGGGGTCCCCTTGCACTGAGGTCACATGTTTGAAGGACTGATATCCCAAGAAATAAATTTGGAGGGAGTCACTACAAGATCTTGCTTGAGAGTTCTAGGAGTAGATTACTTAGTAGGAAGCAACCTGCAACTTAAGTGGTCAAAGATCTGAATGGTGGGTTTCTAGAGAGTTCAAAGGAAGTAGAATTGGGTTGTTTAAACTACAGAACACATTTTGGGAAACTTGCTGTAATTTCTTCCTGGACTTGTTACCACCAGAGCACTATAAATAGATACATTACTGTATCTAATGCATTTTGAGCTCTGCACAGGACTCAACAACTTTCTTATAAAAAATCCTCAGGACATTTCATTCCCCTTACAAGCTTTCTACTCATTTTTCAGTAGGCATCATGATTTGTTCTAAATCATAAATAGTTTGCAGATATCACCCACAAAAAGCCTATCATATGGCTCCTCAATTGCTTTTATCCTTTTCACCAGACCAAGCCATTAATAAATTTATGAATACAAAATGTCTACCAGTCCACATTTATGAAGGTTTGACTTGACACTTTGGAAGAACCATTAAGCCACTGAAGTGGCCATTAAGCCACTGAAGTCCTTCTTTTCTCCTGTGTGCATAGGCCTGTTAGGAGTAGGAATGTAAGGTTACACTCGATCCAGTAAAAAAAAAAAAATAATAAAAATCACTGGCTTAAAAAAATATTTCCTAATTGTTTTTTTTTTTGGAAGTTATCATTATTTTGCCTTGAGATTGTAAAGCAACTGTAGAGAGGGCACAGAGATTCATGTAGCTCACAGCTATAAAATCTTAATGGCTTCCTCTACAGTGCTACTGGGAATAGGTGACCAGCCAGGGACAGACTACTGCTCTCCCCCATAGCACTTGGAGATAACACAGAATAATGGCAAAAGGGACCAGTCACCCCCAGTCAAGGAACAAGTGGCAGGTTCTCTCTTTGCAGTCCCCACACTGATATCTGAGAGAATAAAAGTTTCTTGAGGGCAAGCATTTTCATAAGAACTATCTGTTTACCATGGGCAAAAATCAGCCATTTGCTTTTAATATTGGTTTAAGCCCTAAGCCCAAGACATGTTTCATGAGCTCTACTCCCCAGCCCACCACCAACCAGCTCAGGCTCCTCTTACTCTCATGTAGCAACAAGGAATGTTTTATGTTCTACAGTCTGTCTCCACTTTCCTCATTCAAAGAAATAGGCTTTTGCAGTACCCATGATAGTTTTGCCCTGTCTTTAGCCCAGCTTGAGACAAACTTATCTTTTTTTTCTGAGATTTACAGTTATAAGGGCATTACGTTCACCTGAATCTCCTGTCTGTACCCACAGAGTAGTGTAAGCTGGAGCAAGAATAGGTCCAGGGAGGATAAGGGGTGGGGAAATGGTAACACAGGTATCTCCAAGATGGGCGTTTCTTGCTGGGAGTTGCTTTGTGTATGTTCCAACTGTGTTTCCAACAGCAGGGTGTGTGTGTGTGTGTGTGTGTGTGTGTGTGTGTTTGTGTGCTCGCGTGTGTGTTTCTGTGTGGGTAAGAGAGGAGACTTAGTGGAGGGGGGCGGATGCTTAAGATGCTTAGTCATTGCTTATTAGCCAGGGACTCCTGGCCAGAGCTTGGAAAGCTTCTCAGGGATCAGCCCCAGCCAAAGAACTGGGAGTAACCAGCTTCCCAAACAGCTTACAATAAGAGGTTTGAGAAAGCCATTAACTAGGAACACTGCTGATGGCAGCCCAGCAAAGAGAGAGCTTATGGCACTGGGTCCATCATGGATCATGATCTGTTTTTGGAGGGGAATCGGTACATGAGTGTTCAGACTCATGGGCCAAATCCAATCTTTGCAGAAAATACATGAGCTAGAGATGTTGAGAAACCTTTAGAGTTTCCAGAGGTTTTGGAATTATAATAAAAATCTTCTGATTGCTTTAAATATTTACAGAGCTTAGCAGGTTAAAAAGCACTTTCATACTTATTATCACATTTGATTTTCACAAAAAATTATTGAAGTGGGCAAGGCAAGAATGATTCCCCATTTTACAGCTGGGGAAACTGAGGCTCAGAGCAGCTATATAACTTGCTCAAGGTCCTACTTCTAGGACTACAATCCAAATGTCCTAATCAATCACATGGATGATTGATTGGGCCTTGAAGATCTCTTATATTAATACTTCCTATAATAGAATACCTAGCTCACTGGTGGGCGGTTTAGTGGCTTCTTAAATGCATGAAGTATTAAAACCTAAAAGCCACAATCACTCAATTAGAAGGTAGTAAGGGCTGCAAACAAATCACCTAGGGATCTTGTTAACATGGCCTTCTGATTTAGTAGGTATTCAGGTGGAACCTGAGATTCTGCATTTTTAACAAGCTCCCAGAGGATACAAATGTTGCCGGTCAATGGTTCCAACTTGTAGTGGTAAGGGTTAAGGGGATATTGCCAAAAGTTGGTTACCTGATTTTAATTACCTTTCATGAATCTTAAACAAGTGAACAAACAAACAAAAACCCAAGACAATTCTAATCTGTGTCCAGGCTTTCTAAGCTCTCATAGGTTAGCAGCAACAGAACAGTAGCTTTAATAGTAGATAATATTTTTTGAGTGCTTACTAGGTGCCAACCACTGTGCCAAATGCTTTGCATGGATTATTTTATTTAATCCCCACAACCCTATGAAATAGGAACTATTATTATCTCCATTTTTTTTAGATGTGGAAGCAGGCTGAGAGAGGTGAAGTAGCCTACTGCTATGGTTTAAATATTTGTATCCCCTCCAAAATTCATGCTGAAATTTAATCCCCAATGCAACAGTATTAAAAGGTGGCACCTTTAGGAGGCAGAACCCTCATTGAGGGGATTAGTCCCTTATAAAAGAGCTAGAGAGAACTAGGTAGGCTGTTTCTTGCCCTTCCATCTCTTCTACCATGTTAGGACACAGCATGCACTCCTTTTGCCATGTGAGGCATTCACCAGACACCAAATGCCAGCACCTTGATCTTGGACTTCCCAGCTACTGGAATTGTGTGAAATATATTTCTGTTCTTATAAATTACCCAGGCTAAGATATTTTGTTACAGCAGCACAAACGGACTAAGATATCCACCAAAAGGTAAATATATTACCCTTGATTCTGAGAAGTGAAAAGAACAAGTGACAATGTAACCATGGGTAAGACATCATGTAATGGTCATCTCAGCAACAATTAAATTCAATAATCAGAAAGAAGGGGAAGACCCTAAGAATTTGATGTTAAATTTAGAAATAAGAATTATGGGAAAAAAGAACACTTAGGGAACTTTGGGATGAAGAGTTTTATAAATGAATATACCCCCAGACAACTTGAAAACTACTAAAAATTTCTTATTACCATCCTAATCCACAAGTATGCTGAGGACCAGGTATGAGCAACCCTTGGTGAGAAGCCTGGTTTGATGGATTGGAAAAGTCAAAGGGGTTAGAGTAGAGAAAATGAGATCTTTACTAACTGGAAATATAGCTCAGGAGAAAAGAACAGAGAACCTACAAGGTCATATGAAAATTCAAAAGATGATGTCCCCAAAAGACTCTGATAAGCACCTTACCAGGGATCAAAGCCAAAGAAATGAACATAATCACAGATTGCTGGCACTAGAATGCCCTGAAAGAATTGTCTGGGCATTCTCTCTATTTTGCGAATGGAGAAACTGACTTCTAAAAAGTGGAGGGGGCTTGCCTTAGGACACATGGGAGTTAGAAGCAAAGCCAGGAATAGAACCTGAGCATCCTGAACTTCATCCAGTACATCAAAAGAAGGGAAGAAGTGAGCCAGGGAAGCCAGCCAGCAGGACCACTTGCTGGTCGTGGTGCAAGAGGTCTGTTCAGGGACAAAAGGGAGATACAAGGGAGTCTGAACATACTTATCCCCAAGTTGTCTTTTGGGGGAGGCAATCTGTAGTATTAAATGAAATGGTGGTAAATGTGCATGGTATTCCAAGCACAGTTGACTAAATAAATGGATGTTGATGAATCACCAGCATTAGATGGCATCTACCCAAATGATAGGTAAAATTATGTAACAGCTGACCAATCATACAGCCTGTTCCAAACAGCTATTGTGCCATGAGCCTGGCAGATTTGCAATGAGCCTTCTCTCCATGAGAAATATTTTAAAGGGGAACCCAAGGATCTTCAGGCTGGTAGGATCACTGAACATGTTAGGCAAGTGTAATGTATTGGGGGTGAGGCATCATTTTTCCTGTAAATTAAATTAACCATCATTTGTATACTGTTTTGTAGTTTTCAAAGCACTTAGGGTTAATCATGCCTAACAAATTGACTAGAATTCTTTGAGAGGATAAACGTGCATGTGAACAAAGGAAAACCATGGATGTAATCTATTTAGATTTTGAAAAGGCCCTTAACAAGGTCCACACCAAACACTGTTTTAAAAAGTTAAGTCGCCATGGAATTGTGGAGCAGTACTTTGAAATGGATAGGGAAATGGCTTATAGGCAGGAAAGCACGAGTACAAATAAGTGGGAACTTTTCTGGAGAAGCATGAATAGTGGTGTGTCCCAGGGATCGGTGCTGGGACCAGTTAACATGTTGGTGAATCATCTGAGTAACCTTTAGATGACCATAAACTTTCCCAGGTAGCAAAATGCAAAGCTGACTTCAGTCTCTTTATGATTGTACTGACGAGCAGAGAAAAAATGAGTCAGAGTGAACTTGCTCAAGGAGTGGACTCTGAAACCTGACTGCTCTTAGGGGAAGCCAGTTTGGGATGGTCAGTCGATAAATTTGACTCGTGACACATCAAGTTGGGAGTAATGGTGGGGAAGCCAGATAGTAATGATTAGTAAACAGCTGGAGATGTGGGATGTTAGCACAGGAAAGCAGTTGAGACTGGCAGTAATGACTTTATAAATTACCCACATAGTAGTATAATAGTTAAATAATATTCATTGTTGCAGTATCCACAATAGCGAAGAAGTGGAAACAACCTAAATGTCCACTGCTGGATGAATGGGCAAAGAAATTATACATACATGCAATGGAATATTATTTAGCCTTAAAAAGGGAAGAAATCCTGCCATGTGTTACACCATGGAGGAACCTTAGAACATTATGCTAAGTGAAATAAGCCAGTCACAGAAGGACAAATACTGCATGATTCCACTCTATTTGAGGTTTCTAAAGTAGTCAAACCCATAGAAATAGATAGTAAAATGGTGGTTGCCAGGGGCTGGGGAAGGGGGAAATGAAGAGTTGCTGTTCAATGAACATAGAATTTTAGACATACAAGATGAAAAAGTTCTAGAGATCTGTTGTACAACAATGTGCATATAATTAACAATATTTTACTGTACACTTAAAAGTTTGTTAAGAGGGCAGGTTTCATGTTAGGTGTTTTTTACCCTAATTAAAAAAAATAAAGAAATCATAAAAAAAAATTGTTCAAAGAGGCAGAGTGGGTAAGATCTACATTCCCTTTGGAAAAGAGAGAGAAGATAGAGGGTTAACCTCTGGATAATGGCCAGTTTGAGAGCAGGATTAGGAGAAGAGCTAGTGACAGAAAGAGGCTGTAAGAGAAATAGGAGCATGCACTGTCTCAGAGGCCATAGGCAACAGGGTTTTAAGGACAAGGCTGTGCGCACCACAGGGGAAAGAACATGGCGCTGGAAGTCTCAAGACCTGAGTTAGATTTCCAGTTCTTCCACTTAGAGAAATCTCATTTCTTTTCTGAGCCCCAGTTTCATTACCTGTAAAATGGAAGAACATCTATCCACATGAAAGTACTTTGTAAATTGTGATATGGAACACAAATGTGAGGGAATTTTTGTTGTTGTTTTGCCTTCTTGACTGCAGCAGCACTGTATTATTTTTTCTATTGTTCTTGGTTTTATGTAGCTCCTCAGTTATGTGTCATAGCCTATCTATGTTAGACTGCATGTGAGAAAACAAAATACACACGACGTTTTAAGAAGAGAAGGTCAGCTAATGGCTCTTCCCCTCAAAGTTCTAAGATCATTGGTTTTCACAAGACTCCCAAGCTTCCACTTCTTATTTTTCATTTCTTTTTATAACTAAGAAGAACCAAGGAAATCTCTAATGGGAAACAGAGCCAACTGATTAGGTCAGTTTATTTTAGACAATGAAAAACAGGAAGTTACCCTTTTAATCCACCCAGGGCCAGAGATGGAAAAAAATAGGCTGCCCAAAGACTTCACTTTTCTAGATTATAGTTTTTCCTTGAAGAGTTGATGGCATTGTGTGTTGCAGGGATTTTAGGGGAGTAATAGAGAACAGATTCAATTGATTTAAAAAAAAATTTTTTTTGGTAGAGATGGGGTCTCACTATGTTGCTCACGCTGGTCTCAAACTCCTGGCCTCAAATGATCCTCCCACCTCGGCCTCCCAAAGTGCTGGGATTACAGGTGTGAGCCACTGTGCCTGGCCCTCAATTGATTTTTAATTCCTGAGCATCACCATATTCATCTCCAATTCAAGCCAGCGCCAATCAGTTACCTGCAAGGAAGCGGAGCTGATTCTTCACCTTCATGATTCCATCACCAGAGCCTCCGATGCACTCATCTTCATCATCGCCGCAGTCTCCACTTTCAAGCCCTTCCTCATCCAGGTTTTTATCCAGAACTTTACCCTTGGGCACAGACATGGTTCTCAGGAGCTGAAAGAAAACAACCAGGAATATAGCAGCTGTTCATATTTCTCAGGAGGTCTAGACAGTGTGTTATTAACAGGAAGCATTAAAAATGTTCAACGAATTACACAGAAGCTTTTAAAAATCATTTTCAAATTTAAGAATATCACTGAGAATATCACAGGTATAAACTGCTTATTCTCTTTATAGTTTCACATTTCTGGATCTTTCCGCAGCATTTGACACGATTCTCCACTCTTTCACTCTATTTCCATCACACAGTAGCCAGAGTGTATATTGCATTAGACCTTTCCATACCATGATATTTAAGTTCTTAAAAGCCTCCAAGGTAGGAAAACTCACCGATGAGGAACTTAAGACACAATAGGCAAAGCTAGGAGGACACCAAGATCAGAAAAGATCTTTACGGAAGCCTCCGGTAACCACATTACAGTCACTAAATTATAACAATAAATGCTTCCTGTCAGATGAAGAGAATAGCAGTGCCATTTTATATACATTTTAAATGAATAATTATATAACTAATCATCACATCCTATACTTTGATCATTAGAAAAGTTGTTAAAGATTTCCCTCTCCCCAAATTTCATTAAGATGCTTTTAAATTCATTTTGCTTTATTGTAGATAATATGCTTACTAAGAGGCAAATTTGTTTTGCTCTTCGGTGTCTGGATTTTTAGTCACATGGCCAATGCCTTCTTAATTTTATGGGATGCCCACCTCCCAAAAGTCTGTCCACTGACCCAGAGACCCAGCCCACAGCACGAATGGTCCCTGCGGACAGCTGTCAGACTCTCTCCTATTTTCCCTCACCATCTCTCTCCGAGGCTTCAATCTAACATCTTCTATTTTTGCTCTGTCTTCTGCCCCATCACGTATTTCTAGTCCTAAGTCTCAGTCCTACCCCTTACTTTTAAATGAAAGGCAACAAAACATGCTGGAGATACAGAAACTGAGATTTTTGTGATTGCGGAAGAGGTATCCAGAAAAAAAAAATGCTGCACACACAGGCGCATCTTGGTTTCTGTGGTTTCCATTGTCTCTGTTTATTGTCACGGAGAAGTATACTTTTATGTTCTCCACCTGTTATTTAGCTGCTACACTGAGATCTACCTGGAAAAAGCTACATACCACAGAGAAACACGACTCAGCAGGTGTTTTAAAATTTTTTTTATTACTTTTTTTAAGCAAAGAAAGAAAAGCCCAAAAGAATATTCTTGTCCAACAACCTCCAATGGTGTTGGAGAAGCCAAGCCGTCAACTATTTTGCACTCCAGCACGGTGTCCACCTTGCTGCTCTAGTGCTTCCACTCTCTAACACTCCCACCTCCACCTCCTCCACCACTCATCCTACACGTCTAAATTTATAATATATAAATACAGCCTAGGATGACTAGACTAGTGATTCTCAAACTTTTTGGTCTCAGGACCCCTTTTTTACTGAGAATCCTAGAGAACTTTTGTTTATACAAGTTTTACCTAACAGTATTTCCCATCTTGGAAATTATAACTGAGAAATTTTAAAAATTATTTATTTGATGGCTCACTTAAACATTAACAATAATAAACCCATGATGTAACATAAGCATTTTAAAATGAAAAACAAACACGTTTTCCCAGATATAAGAAAGTTATTAGGAAGAGTGGCATTGTTTTACATTTTGGTAAATCTCTTTCATGTTTGGCTTAATATAAGATAGCTGGATTATCATATCTGCTTCTCCATTCAATCTGTTGTGATATATTGCTTTGGTTGAATCATTTGCAGAAAATCCAGCCTCCCACAAATATGTAAGGGGAAAAGAGAGAAGTATTTTAGTAGACTTTACAGGTAATTGTGGATATTTTTCTTTGATAATACATAAAAACTCAACACATAGTTGCAATGTAGAATATGAAACCATATGAATAAACATTTCATGCCCTTTTATATTAAAATATATTGATATGTTTTGAACTTTGAGCATTTCGCTCATTTTATATCAGCATGCATGGGTCATCTGGAAAATATTGGCTCATTGATCTATGCAGGTCTTCCAAATGTTGACATCTTTCATTATATGATATTAAAAAATCAAATTTGTTAATATCGCCTCCAATCTCATCAGAAAAGTCTTTAAGTGTTAAGAAGCTCTCAACCGGCCGGGCGCGGTGGCTCACGCCTGTAATCCTAGCACTCTGGGAGGCCGAGGCGGGAGGATTGTCTGAGCTCAGGAGTTCGAAACCAGCCTGAGCAAGAGTGAGACCCGTCTCTACTAAAAAAAAAAAAAATAGAAAGAAATTAATCGGACAACTAAAAATATACAGAAAAAATTAGCTGGGCATGGTGGCGCATGCCTGTAGTCCCAGCTACTTGAGAGGCTGAGGCAGAAGGATTGCTTGAGCCCAGGAGTTTGAGGTTGCTGTGAGCTAGGCTGATGCCACGGCACTCACTCTAGCCTGGGCAAAAGAGTGAGACTCTGTCTCAAAAAAAAAAAAAAAAAAAAAAAAAAAAAAAAAAAAAAAAAAGAAGCTCTCAACCTCATGGTGGCAGATACAGTTTTCAGAAATTTTAGTTTTTTCTTATTCCTCTTGTTCCTTTCCAAGAAAATGTCTAGCAAATATTCACATCTGTATAAACATAGTTTGTCCATCATTCTCTCAAGTAAAAACAAAAAATGAGGCTAGTTTATCTCACAGCTCAAATAATCTCATAAGTGCTTTGTCTTGAGACACACATTGACACACCATATAAATAATTTAAGTGTACTTCCCATTTTATAACAGAATATTATAGAACAAGGTTTTATAAAATTAATAATAAAGGTTTAATAAATTAATAATTTTTATAGCTTCGGCAATGATATCCTTAAGTGCAGGTGCCCTTTATTTTCCTACAACTGTGTGCCAGTGAAGAATATAATGACCACTAGTGCCACTGCTTTGATTCTTACTATGGTGTCAACAGTTGTACTTGGTATTGCTTTTGCACCACTGGTGCAAGTATTAACACCGTGAAAAAGACAACATCTTATTTGTGTTGTTGTGCAAGTAGTTTTGACCTTGTGAATGCCTGGATTTCATGGACTCCCAGGGTCCATAAACCATTCTTTGAGACCTGCTAATCTAGCCTATAACATCACTTCAGTCTGGTTAAAACCCCCATTCCTCTCCTTTACCATTATTTCTTATAGGAAAGTTGTTTTTGACATAAGCGTTTTTACTTTAACTTTCAAGAATGCATCCTTTGTGTGTATCACGGAATACCTGAATTAAAAGTTTTCACATAAGGGGAATTTTGTGGTTAGGCACAGATTAGTGAACTTGCTATTTCTCAAGCTTATTTTATATCTGTGCCTCTCATTAGTACCTTCAGTAAACATTAATTGAGAACATACCATGAACTAGCTGTTCTTCATTTCTGTCTATTGAACACCCTCCATACTTTCAAGTTACATTAAAAGGCCATATCCTTAATAAAGTCTTCCTGGTAGATGGTCATTATAGTTCTACTTCTCCCTCTTCCACTACTGCTCCTTTTACCTGTACCTCCTAAATACAACTCTCTGTATGCAATCTGGTATTATTTATTTGTACATATGATTTCTCTCTACTACCAGACTGTGAGCTGCCCAGGGGTTGCATCTTATATATCTTTGAACTCCCGGCATTTAAGGTAGTGTCTGGCACATAGTAGGCACTCAATAAATGTGCTATTGAACTGAAGCAAAATGAAGTAGCGTGGTATCTTTAATTCTTTAAAAGCTACTTCCACAACCTTATGAAAAAGGAGAAAGCCAAAGCCCACATTAACTATAGAAGAAAAACTTGTGAATGAATAGCCAAGCCCTTTTGGACGACCTTGGCTAAGACCTGTAGCTAATATTTGAAAGACCATTTTCCAACCTGTGTACAATGCCCCCAGTATTCTTGCTAGCTCAGTTTAAAACAAAGTGCAATTAAAAAAAACCCTTTAAAACTTTGCCAATGAGGCTACTTCTTTAGGACTTAAATCACTCCCATTTTGGAGACAACTTCAACATTGAAGAAGGATTATAATATACTTTTAAAACATTTTACACAGACAGCTGCTGATGAGCCTGACCCTGACACATTAACAAAACAAATCCAAACCTAGAAAGCTATTGTTAATGCAAAAATCTTAAAGAAGAGACTGAAGCTCCAGATTGTTGAAAGAAGGGTAATGGGTCAGAGAGGAAGAATTGCCAGCAAGGATTTAGTGCAGCCTGGAATTTGAACCAGAAACCAAATCAGCTAATTAGAATTCACAATATTGACCTTTATGTTCCCTCTCTCACTCTTTACATTGTCTTTCAGATTGAACACTCATCTTATAAAAAGAAAATTATGAGGGTCTTGCACACAAAATCAGGTAACTTTAGGGGTCTAATGCTTTTGATTAATTGTTTGTCATTTTCCAAGGACAGTATCCTGTTAGCTTTTTAAAAGTCAAGGCTACAGTAATGATTATTCATGTAAACTATCTTATTAAAACACAGGTCTGGACATTTCCCTCCACTATCCCCTTAGCCATTTAACTGGGCACTTCTGCCATGCATTGCTTTCCATATAGAAGACATCTCCTTAGCTGGGTGTGCACAAGGCCCTTCACAATCCAGCTTTTTCTATAGTCATTACCTTCTGTACAACTCTGTTTTAGCCACTGAGAATATCACAGTTGCCTAAGAATACAATTAATTTTTATTTTACAATCTAATATTTTAAATACATAAGTATCACATATAATATAGAAAAGTGAAAGGAAAGAGAAACAAGGGGAAAAAAACCCAGTTCCCAAACTCTAATAAACGATGTTTGTGTTTTCAAAGGTAGACACTTTTTTATGCTTATTTTTAAATTGAACTTGTATTTTTGAATCAGATTGACTTGGGTTGGAATCCTGATTTTCTACTTATTAAACTTGTATTTTCAGACAAGCTGCTTAATCTTTCTGAACTTCAGTGTCCTCATCTGTAAAATGAGGGAAATAATGTCTGCCTCACAGAACTGCTGTAATGAGAAAATGTGATTAACGTAATGCTTTAAATGTGACAATGCATCTAGTGTGAAGGGAACTATCAAAATTTACTTAACCATTTTCCTAATATTGAATATTTACATTATTTCTAGTTGTTTTGCTTTTATAAACAAAGATGTAATCATCAGGAGCATTCACATAACTCCTCCATGTGTTGGATTATTTCCTTAGTAAGATTACTGGTTCAAAGGGTATGTACGTACTTACACACCATGGGATTAAGTCTCCAACTTCCTTAAGAATCACCTAGGATGCTTGTTAAAAATTAGGCTCCTTAAACTCTTATACACTGTTGATGGGGATTTAAATTAGCACAGCCACTATGGAAAACAGGATAGAGATTTCTCAAAAAACTAAAAATAGCATTACCATATGATCCAGCAATGCCACTACTGGGTATTTATTCAAAGGGATTCATTGCAGCACTATTCACATTAGCCAAGATATGGAATCAACCTAAATGTCCATCAATAGATGAATGGATAAAGAAAATGTGGTATATATACACAATGGAATACAATTCAGCCACAATGAAGAATGAAATCCTGTCATTTGAGGCAACATGGATGAGCCTGGAGGATATTGTGTTAAGTGAAGTAAGTCAGGCACAGAAAGATAAATACCTCATGTTCTCACTCATATGTGGGAGCTAAAAAAATTGAGCTCATAGAAGTAGAGAGTAGAATTGTGGTTATTAGAGGCTGGGAAGGGTACAGGGGAGGGAAGAGTGGAGAGAGGTTGGTCAACAGATACAAAATTATAGCTAGATAGGAGGAATACGTTCCAGCGTTCTATAGCCCTGTAAGGTGAATACAGTTGACAATAATTTATTGTATATTTCCAAAAAGCTAGAAGAGAGGACTTTGAGTGTTCATGACACAAATGATAAATATTTCAGATGATGGATATGTTAATTACCCTGATTTGATCATTACACATTGTATACATGTATCTAAATATCACTTTACATCCCATAAATATGTATGATTATTATGTGTCAACTAAAAAAAGGAAAAAAGTTTTAAAAATTTTAATAAAAAATAAAGTTGAAAGACATTCTGTAGGAAAAGGAAAAATATCTAAGATAATATGTATTGTAGAAGTAATATCATTTTAAATAACAAGTCATTCAATATGCAGTCATAACTCCCCCAAAATGCCTAAGAGAAGGCAGAGAGTAGTATTTTTGTGTACAAACAATGTTGATGCCTTCCTTTTTTTTTTTTTTTAGTGGAGACGGGGTCTCACTCTGTCACCCAGGCTGGAGTGCAGTGGCACGATCATAGCTCACTGCAGCCTGGAATTCTTGGGCTTAAGCTATTCTCCTGCCTCAGCTTCCTGAGTAGCTGGGACTACAGGTGCATGCCACCACATCTGGCTGATGGCTTATATTTTAGTGTTGATATTGTACTTTTGATAACCATTCAGTCATTTCTTTCCCTGTAAATATTCAGATCAAAAATGTGATAAAATAAAAACAAATAATGATTTTGAAAAATAAAAAGGCATAAGTAAAGTATAATAAAAAAAATCAGGCTCCCCGGCCCCACTCACTCACAGAGTTTCTGATTTAGTAGGTCTAGGGTGGAGCACACAGATCTTGCAGTTGTCTTTTTTTGGGGGGGTGAGGGGCAAGGTTCCCATTTCGTTGCCCAGGCTGGTTTGAACGCTTGGGCTCAAGTAATCCTCCAGAGTAGCTGGGACTACAGATGCATGCCTAAGTAGACCTGTCCTCCCCCCATCTTACTGTGAGTGAACTACAAACCACTCTAAGAAAGGTCGCTCCAGTGTTACTCTGCTTCCCAGAAACCCTCAGAAACCATCTTTGGACAAGAGTCAACCTATGCACCATGCATGTTGGAATCCATAACACATGCTCTTCAAACCAATTCTTTTTCAAAGCAAATGCAATCTGACTATTTCCTTTTCACTTAGGTATAGACATCATGACATTTTGCCTTTGTAGTTAAGAAAAAAATACCCTTGTATAAAGGTGATTGACTTCATTCATTTGATTAAAAAGGAGAACATTTAAAGTTAGCCTTGGTACAGGTACTCAGGGTCGTGTGATAAAAGGAAACAAAAAGCTTGGAATAATTACTTAAGAAAATTAGAAGCACAGCATAAGAGAAAAAAGGCTTTCTAGAATATAGCAATTTCATTTTCTTAAAGCCATAACCAAATAACAAAAGGGCACTGCAGCATGGGACAATGTGATTTGGCAGAAACTCATTTTGTGCTTAGTTGACAGAAGAACAAAGATCAAAGGACATATTTGTTGTTCTTAGAGGGATCAAATATGCTGAAATTAGACCAGTGAGAGTAGCAACTCTTGATCTGTCTATATGGTATAAATAACGTGCCTCTTGGAATTACCTTGATTGCAAAGATATGAACCTTATCAGCCACACACTGCGCTGGGGCTTAACATGTGTTCTCTCACATAATCCTCAAATCCTTTCCACCAGTCTGTGTAACAGGGAAGACTGCCACCCTCATTTCTCACATTAAAGGAGGACACCAAAGCTCAGAGAGGGGACAAGACTTGACCAAGTCATTGAGGAAGTGATAGAGATCTCATTAAAAATAACGTCTTCAGCCCCCAAGTCCAGAACCCTTCAAGAAAAACATGTGTCTTAGGCAAAGACATCAATTAATAGGGCCTTCACTTTGCCTTCTTTCCATCTTGATTGCCTTTAGCTCAGTAATTTCCAATTCGATCCCATTTTTCAGATGTTAGGTGTTAATTATAACTTGATGGGAAAGTCTTTCCCCATTGGGTGGGAGGACCAGGAGGGGGAGATAAGCACCAGGCATTGAACAGCTTTGGATGCCTCCTGCTTGTCTTCCCCAGCCTTGCCATCTCCTGTGTCTTAAATAACCAAACTATCTCATCATGAGCGGGTTTGTTTTGAAAAGCTTCTGACAGCTGGTTAGGATAGAATGAAAAATTCCATTACTGCTGCTACATGGCTAAGAGTTTTCTTGACTTTAAGCTCTTCAGCATTTTAAAAAATAAAGGATAAGCAACAAAATAGATACTGCAAATATGGGGCTTGGTACATATTTTGAGGATTTAGCTGGATTTATCTCTTTTGGCCACTCAAATACCTTCTCTAGGCATTTTTTAATATCTGGAATCCAGGTTACATTTTAAAGCTATTAAGCTGGGCTTATAAAACTGATTTTGAACTATTTGGATGCTCAGCTTTGTACAACCTGCAAGGAATGCTTTGGGGGCCTGGCTTTCCATGTCCACAGCAATGTAAACACATGCTTTACTGTTTGTATTTGAGTAGCATAAGCTAATGGGAAACAAATGTGGTGACTCCAATGAATCCCAGCCTTTTTGGAATGCCATTATTATTTATACGTTGTGCACATCCACAAGGCCTAGCACGTAACCTCTGCTTTGCGTGCACACTCTCTTTGAACGAATGCACCAAACCACAGCCACAACTAATTGGAAACAATTGCAGCTCCACACATTTGAGACAAAGCCAGAACTCAAACGCATAGGGCTAGAATTAATGGCTATATATGCACCTCCCACATTGGGGAGGCAATAAAGTATAGCAGTTAAGGGCATAAGCTTTGGAATCTGACCAGCATGGATTTGAATTTCTACTCAGACTATTCACTAGCTGTATGACTTTGGGCAAGTCACTTAACCTCTCTGAGCTTGGTTTCCTCCTTTGTAAAATGGGGGCTGATATCACTTATGAACTTCACAGGGCTGTTGAAGTATTAAATAAAATAGGACCATTCACTTTTCATAGTCCCATGTATTCTTCTTTCAGAGAACTTTCCACAGTTTGTAATTATATATTCCTGGTTGCACCTCCATTAGACTAACAGAAGGGAAAACAGTCTGTTCGATTGCCAGTGTCTAGCAAAGTGTTTGGTACAAAGTAATGTTCAGTAAATATTCATTAAATGGATGAAAGAGCAAATAAATAGAAAAATGCATGTAATGTGCTTAGCACATTGCCTGGCAAGGTAGTAAGCAAGTTCTTGGACATGTTAACTTTGCTACTCAGGATAATGATGATGAACTTGAGGAGGAAGAGGGGAGGAGGAAGAGAAGGAGGAGGAGGAGGAACAGCAGCAGCAGCAGCGGGAGCAGCAATCTCAGCAGCAGACATGAAGAGCTTGTTACAAATGCCTTGTAAGGCAAAACAAGTAACACTCCGTCACCACACAGAAAGAAGGCTGGGTGGAATTTTTGTGAGTCTGAGAAAACCCTTCTGGATGCTCCCAGTAAGGTAAGGGTCTGTGCGCCAAGGATGCAGGCAGAGATGTTTAATAAAAAAGAGCAGAGCGCTGCTACAGGCTATGCTTGCACATGGCATCAGCAAGGCCATCAGCAAGGTCACTGGCACCCACAAATGCTCTTGTCTGGGCCTTGCTTCCCCATGCACTTCTGATCCACAGCACACACTTTCTCTACCACTTCTGCCTTCCCCAATTCTTTCTTTATGTTTGTGAATGTAGTGCTGAAACTTATGAAAATAAGTCTCCCAATTAATAAATGTCTGGATAGTAAAACAAACCAGGACGTGAAAGAAGCAAACCCAGAATGGAATTAAAGCTATTTTGATGGGACTCCTTCCCCAGCCATAGAAATGGTTCTCTGCAGTTTTAGGAAGCTGTCCACTACCTAAAAGTGGAAAATTTCCAATAATATTACCAATAGCCTAGAACTGTATAGAGTTTCATTTTTTTTCCCAGAGGAAGCACAGCATGGTGGCTAAAGGCTCATATTCTGGAGTCCGAAAACTTGGGTTCTGATCTACCATATCATTTACTGGTCTTGGTTCTGTAAACAAGTTATACTTTAACTTTTTTGAGCTCTGTGTTTATTTTCTATAAGATGGATATATTAATACCTGTATCTATCTTCCACATTGTGTAATTATGGGAATTAAATTAGCTAATTTGTGTAAAGCACTGAACTTAGTATCTGGCACACAGTTAGTGCTCACACAATTATGCATTAATATTATTTATCAAAACTACATATTTATAAAATGTAAATTTCCAAACAAGATGAATTCTGAATTTTTTGTATAGGTTAACATTCAGTTATGACCTGGGTAGGGCTGAATTTGTGGAACTCTGTAGACCCTCAACCAATTTTAGTTATTGTGTCATTACTATTAGCATTTCATTATTTTTATAATGAAAAGCACTTCCATATCTGTTCTCTCAGGTGATCTACACAGGATCCTTGTGAGGCAGCAGGCAGGTATTATTGGCCTCATTTTACAAATGAGGAAATTAGAATGGAGAGAGATGTGAGGAAACATGTCAACTTCTAGCCCCAAAACTTTCAGAGTAGCCACTGTAAAGTTGTCAGGATTTGGAATGGGGCCAGGAAGAGGGGGTTTTATACTCCAGCATTAACTTGGAAAGGGCATGGCCTTGGGACTTTCACAGTTCTTAACACATAGTAGGTGTTCAGGACATGTTCGATAACTGAATCAATGGGTTAACAAACTAAATAACAATTTATTCACTGACTTTTGAGTTCTCCCAAGCTCTGTCTCTTCAATCCTGGTCTGATATGCCATTGCTGTTGCCCTGGTATAATGATAGACAATTCCTGCCAGGGAGCCCTGCATCCACAGTTGGACAGCTAGATAGCTGCACAGACAGACCGAGTGACTGACTAGCTGCATTCACTTTATTGGGCTACCCTGAGAGTAAGGTACCATATTCCCCTCCAAACAATGCAGGCTCCTCCCCTGACAAAGTGGGGTAAAGTCAAAGAGGAAGGCAGACAATTGATCTCCAGCCTTACTAGAATAAAGTTCAGTTTAAGGAGCCAAAAGTCCCACAAAGTACAGTTGCAGTTATAAGGCTGGAGCCAAGATTGGCCTAGTCCCAAGAAGCTACCCAGATCAGGCTGATATGCCAGATGTAGCAGCAAAGTGCAAACACACGGCAAAGCATCCTTGGAGACCACCAAGTCCCCTTTCCCTCTGAAGGTCTCTGACCCTGGCTACCCACTTTGTTGAAGATTAGTGATGCTTTGGTCCCTATATCAATTTTAAACTCTTGTGAAAAGCCATAAGGACAAAATATAACTTTTTTTTCTGGAAGGAAAACCTGCTTTGAAGACGTCTGTGGAACCCCACAGCTATGCTTGGTTTCAAAAGGAATCACCTCAGTTAGATGAGGGCCACTGACAGAGGGCAAGGGTCCCAGGGTGAAAGTGTACCAAGATATTACACATTTCCTCAGGGAACTGAGGTTACACAGACATGATCTGAGCATTTACTATTGTCCGAGTGCATAAATGTGATTCATTCCAAATAGACATCTTGTGGTTATACTTTTGGGAAATAAGAATTCTTGCCTCTAAAAATAACCTCTGTGTATGAACCACAGCAGCCATGTCATCAAGCATTGGGCCTGAAGAGTCAACCTCAATGACTGGGTGACAACAGTTCTTCCAGAAGGCCTCTAGCCCACTGAGGATTAGTGAGATGCCTCTAGTTTCTCTGACAAAGCTTCCTTCCTTTAAAGCTTAGGTCTAGATCAGAATTTATAAGCAAGTTTTCAGTGAAAACAGTTTTCCTGCTCTGGTGTACAATTTGAAAAATATGAATTTTTAAATATGCTGCAAATAATTAAGGCTGCATTGTATTATTCTGAAGTATAATAAATAACCTGGGGCATATGGTACAAATAAATGAGCTGGGACTTGATGAAAAACTATATTCTGAGTTTCTAGTTTCCTTGGAGGTCAGGGAGTTTCAAAACTCTCCCTTTCCAAGTTTTAGGCTACAGAATCCTAAGGGGGAAATGGGCTCTCACAGGAAACAGGAAACATGAGTAAAATTATTATAATATTCATATCTAATCATATACTTTTAAAGGCTGAAACAGAAGTAGCAAAAGAATGGTACCCTTGTATACTTTTTAGCTTTACTCCTAAAGTAAACATTAACTTAAGAAATGCTCAGGTAATTCTTTTAAATATGAAAAATAGGGACATGCCCTAAAATAGTGCTTTGTTTGGTAAATATGGCATTAAAAATGCTAAAATGATTGGCTCTTTCTGAATTCGGCATGTATAGGTTTTGTAACACTTTGGTCACAGAAGACCACTAGAGCACCGGACTCTTACATGGGGCTTTGACAAGCCTAGTTATGTACTGCAGCTACCAAATGATTAAGTACTTCCTTGTTGTAGTGTAGTTTTCTTTTCGGTACCTCAAGTAGTTTGAATGGTGTGGTCAAACAGTGGAAGAAGGAATGCGGAATAGAACTGCTGGTATTCTCCAATAGGAAAGGAATTTGAGCACTGCCTTTTGGTAACTATTTAAGACATTGTTTTAAAGCGTATCACTGAACACTGTAGTTGAACTCAAGCTTGGCCATTCATGCTTTGAATATATTCACCACTTTGTTAGCATCCCATATTAGGTCAGACGGTCTTTTAACAAAATTCGCATTTTACATCTACTTATTATTGATATTGGCAATCACGCTCCCAATTTTAGCTCAGTCCATTCTAATAAATCCTTATATGGTTTTTTGTCCAGTTGTAAAATTTTCTGCTGGGTTGAATGTACAAGCTTACAAAATAAATTTCTACTTAATATTTGCCTAAACTAACCTTCACGAAATAATTGCTACTTGGCATTTGCCTAAACTAACCTTCACATTTACCTTTCATCCCCTAAACAAAACACTAGCTTATTTGGTGTATCTAAACTTTAATTAAAACATTTATTCAAACATAAAAATATAGGAGATAGAAACTGAACTCTATATGCTTGCCTTGGGGTTGCATATCTTAGGTTAATTTCACTTCTCTGAAATAAGTATAGAGTTGGATCCTAGTTCAGATAAATCATTTCCATTCCCATCTGGATCTCTCTCATCATTGCTTTTTATTCTTGAATTCCAAACTTCATCAAGCATTTCTCCTGTTGGCTCTGCCTAGGAATCCATTCCTCAGACATACCCCTTGTTTTTCCTAAGAAGCTTATTAGAATTTAACCACAAGGTCTGGGAAGAGCATCACGTAACCAAGTCCAGCTAATTTGTACTCAATGTTGGGTAGAGCTTGATCTCGTGCTCTTTTGGCTAGGTATATGTTGGTAGAGATTATGGTGACTTATTTTCTCTGTTGGCCCTATTTGGTGGATAGGTTGTGCACATTTTGCTTGCTCCTGGGACTGAAATGCTTGGCTGACTGTCTTACTTGGACTCTTTCCCTATCCCACAACATTATTTGGTGATGATGGTGGTGATAGAGTGGCAAGAATAGGAGAATGTAAATGCGGGAGAGAAAAATGACAGCTTATAACAGGCTACAACCAACATACACTTAGAGTTCCACCTTTCTTTATTTCTCTTTACTGAGCTTAGTAGGTAAGAATGTCTTGACCAGTTCTAACATGGGTTTTTCCACCATGCTCTGAGATTCCCTGTAGTCATATTCAATTAACATCTTGTTAAATAAACAGCCATTTCCTTCCCCCATAACATTTATCTCCCTTTTGATAGACCAAGTAATATACACACATTCTTAGCATCACGTACATTGAACACAATTCTGGATATAGCTATGGTAATTTCCATCTTTGAAGAAATCAGCTTGAATGCCCTAGCTAGATGCAACAGGAAAAAAGATGGTTGGGAAATAGTACTTACCTCCCAGAAGATGGCATCTGGGATGAGAAATGGAGATATTAGATGTACTGGGCACCCAAAAGTGCTCAGCATTATATTCAACACCTTACTAAGGGAATTAGCAGAGAGTGGGGAAGAAAGTCACAAACTTGGAACGGTAAGTGAGTTAGAAAGGACCTGAGTGATCATATGGCCAAATCCCCCCATTTTATAGGTAAGGACAGCAAGCCCACACAAATAATAAATAGTAGAGCTTCTCAACTAGTGCTACAAATAATGCTAGATTTCTGCTTAATCCTTGGGAATAACCAGGAGAATCAGTTGAGGGCAGGTAAAGTGAAAAAGAAGCAAAGGAACTTGAGAACTACAAAATGAGTTTAAGTCTGGGAAGGGAAAAATGAGGTTCTTCTTCCTGAATCCTTAGCCAAATCTCACAAATCACAGGCTAGGAAGAACAACAGGGTCCCTGGGGGCACATCACAGCCAATTTCCAGGTTGGCATGAGTGTAGTCACAGAACATCGAGCCTGCCTTCAAGAAATATATAGTCTACAAGACATTCTCTTCTAGAAGGTGTGGAAATGTAGTGAAATAAAACCAGTTCAGTACAGGAACAGGAAAAGTCTTGGTTCCTACACTCAAATCATCAACTCCTACAACCTTCCAAAGTCCTCATTGTCATCCACTCCTGATAAGGTGGATAAATCGACCTGCAAAGTATAGGCACTTCCTTATTTTCTCCTACTCATCTCTTCTTGCCTATTCCCAAGTAATTCCAGCATCTTAGAGAGGCTTAATCATACAGAAATCCTTGCATTCAATTACACATAATTCCATTGTGTTTCCTACTCTTTGTACTTACACACATTTAAGCATTTGATCAATTTTGTTAATATAAATGGTAAACTCCTAAGTTATGCTGGCTTTCAACTAAATCAAAATGTCAAATATGTTGCTGCCCCAAAGACTAAATTTGGTGGGACGGTTATAATTTATACATCTTTAAATAGCAACTATATTTAAGGACTACCCTGACATTTCAGATGGTCGACATCTTGTGTTTTCATGTTTCCGGAAAGAGGCAGGAACATATACAGTGCAAGTTGTATGTAGTGATCCCACAAGTTTGAACTAAATTCTAGCATCGCCATCTGTGACTTGGCAGTGCAGAGACCTTTTGCCATAAATGCACCACCCACAACATCAGAGACAGCGTGCCCAACAAATTCACACACTTAGGTATTCACACTTATGCAGATACCTTAATAAATGAAAATCAAATACATAAATGCCTTAACAAGTAAAATAAAACCTAGAGGGCCACAGGGATTTGGAGGAGGCTGCTGTTACTGCTAACTAAGTCTTTCTCCCTCCCTAAACATGACCCCACCCCAGCTTGACTTCTGTTTCTAGGTATACCATCCAGAAATAAGATTTATTTTTCATCAACTCAACTGGGGAAATAGTTCCTTTACTTTTAGTATTAAGACATTAGCTTCTTTATATAAGTCAAATGTTTATACTTAGAAACATTATCTTGCTATTAGACAAGCACAATTATTCACTGTATTGCTTTGTGAAATTTCAACTTTCTAGATCTATGGTAAATAATTATCAAAGCCTGTTATTTCTCACATTTCTTTCTCTCTAATTCTCACCACTCTGTCTAGTTGACAGGGAAATAACAAAGAAATAGTACCTTCAACTGGACAAGGTTGGTCCTTTCTACCTGCTTCTCTTCAAAGGACCTAGTCTTTTCAAATGGCTGAATACCCAAAGTCTTCCAATTCAATCATCTAACTGGGCTATTTCTTCCATGCTTCTGGTCCTCCACGCTGCTAAAACCTATCTGTTAATTCACTCAGAATCTTGTTCTTGGTGATATAATTTTCCATATTTATCAAATGGAGATAATATCACCTACTTTAAATGGCCTGTCATGAGGAAATAATTTAGCACAATGTCTGGGCACACAATAGACAGTCAATAAATGTCAGATTCTTTTGTCTGTTATTAGCAAAACATAATGGTTTAAGATATGACTCCCATTTGGTAAACTGTATCTTCCCAAAGGGCTTTATATAGGGCCTTCTGGGGGGAATAGCTCATTCCACAGAAATGATAAGCAAAGGAAATTGCAGAGATTGGGGTACACTGGTGGAAGATAAATTTTGGTGTGAGTGGGATATCTCTGTGTATCTATGCATTCACTCTACATGGACAGTTGTCTACTTCCCTTGCCTTCAAACTTTAACTCAAATTCCCCATATTATAAGGAAAAGGTTTTGGTACCTTAAAAATCAAAACATTAAAAGAAAAAAAAATCAACTGAAATAAGGGAACATGTGAAATAAACCTGAATACAAATGAACTTCTCTCAAATGAAGAATTCTCTTAGGAGCCAGAAATAAATCTAAATATTTATGGCTTTTGGTGAATGTGGCTGTTCTTCCACTTAGTGTGCTTCACCAAAAGAATTTAATAAAAAATGTTCCAAAAGCTTTTACAAGAATTTTAAATCAATTTTAATAACTGTCTGGAACAATATCAAAGACAAAAATGAAAGAAACCAAACTGAGTTTGTACATAAAAAAACATACGGGAATTATGAATGGCAGCAAGCTAAGTGTAAAAGACAGGGGGATATATAAAACATATGGAAAGAGCATTGGCATAGGAGTTTCCATTTTCTCATTTGTCAAACAAGAATAAAAATAATCTTTGCCCTGACAAAAGCACAGGGTTTCCTTTAGGATCAAATGTAATAAACCTAAATAAGTATTTTGAAAACTTTAAAACATGACAGTAGTTTTTGAAAATACAATGTTCCCACAAATATCAACTAACTTCACAAGCATCTAAATTACTTCCTCATAGACAAATGGAGACTTTAAAAAGGTAATCAAGGGAAAATATGGCTCTTACACAAAGAGGAAAAAGTAGTTAATAGAAACTGTCCCTAAGGAAGCACAGACATTGGACTTACTAGACAAAGACTTTAAATCAGCTATTTCAAATAGGTTCAAAGAACTAAAGGAGATCATTTCCAAAGAATTAAAGATGTGTTTTATAAATGATATCAATAAAAAGATAGAAATTATAAAAAACATCAAAATAGAAATTCTGGAGTTGAAAAGTAAAGTAACTGAAATAAAAATTCACTGGAGGGATTCAACAGCAAATTCGAGCAGTTAGAAGAAAGAATGGGGAAATATGAAGATACATTAATTGAGACAATTCAGTATGAGGAAAATAAAAAAGAAAGAAGAAAAATGAACAGAGCTTCAGAGTCCTGTAGGATATCATCAAGCATATCAACATATATATAAGGGATATCCCAGAAGGAAAGGAGAGAGAAATAGGCAGAAAGAATATTTGAAGACATAATGGCTGAAAATTTCCTAAATTTCATAAAAAACATGAAGCTATGTATCTAAGAAACTCAACAAGCACCAACTAGGATAAATTCAAAGAAATCCACACCTAGATATATCAGTCAAACTGCTGAAAGCCAAAGACAATGAGAAAATCATGAAAACAGTGAGAGAAGAGATTCATCATGTGCAAGTGATCTTCAATAAGATTAACAGCTAATTTCTCATCAGAAGCCAGTGAGCCTTCTGGCAGTGAGATGACATATTCAGAATACATACATACCCACACACATACACACACACACACACACACACACACACACACACACACACCTGCCAATCAAGAATTCCATT
>NW_012149952.1:9409698-9417986 GCF_000956105.1 Propithecus coquereli
AAAGATGCAAAAACACACCATGCAAACAGTCGCCAAAAAAGAGCTGGAGTGTCTTTATTAATATCAGACAAAATATATTTTAAGACAAAAATTGTCACTATCGACAAAGAAGGTGATTTTTTAATGATTAAGAGTCAACACACTAAGAATTGACAATTAGAAGCATATATGCACCTAAAACAGAGCTTGGAAAGACATTAAGCAAAAATTGAGAATTGAAAGGAAAAATAGACGAAGTGGAGACTTCGATGCCCCATTTTCAATAATGGATAGAACAATTAGACAGCAGATCATTAGGAAATAGAAGATTTAAACAACACTTACACCAACTAGACCTAACAGACATCTCTAGAAGACTCCAAGCAATAATAGCAGAATATATATTCTCTCAAGTGCACATGGAACATTCTTAAGGATAGAACATGTGGTAGGCCATAAAACAAGTCTTGATAGTTTAAAAATGTTTAGAATCATAAAATTATGTTCCCAGATCTCAATGAAATGAAATTGGAAATCAGTAATGAAAGGACATTTAGGAAATTCAGAAGTATGTGAAAATTAAATAATATTCATAAGTAAACAATGAGTCAAAGAAGAAATCAAAAGGAACATTAGAAAATACTTTGAGAGAATGAAAACATAAACACAACATACCACTATTTATGGGATGTGGAAAAAGCAGTGCCCAGAGGGAAATTTAAGGATGTAATGACCTATATTAAAAGAGAGAAAAGATCTGAAATCGATAACTTAACCTTCCATCTTAAGAAACTAGAAAGAGAAGAGCAAAATAACCCAAAGCAAGGAAAAGAAAGTAAATCATAAAAATTAGAGCACAGATTAATGAAATTAGAAATTTTAAAAGTGGAGAAAATTCACAGAACCAAAAGTTAGTTCTTTGAAAAAAAATCAACATAATCGATAAACCATTAGCTAGACTGAACAAGAAGCAAAGACAGAAGACTCAAATTACTATAATAAGAATGAAAGAGGCTGGGCACAGTGGCTCGTGCTTGTAATTCTAGCACTTTTGGAGGCCGAGGCCAGAGGATCACTTCAGGCCAGGAGTTCGAGATCAGTTTGGGCAATAGCAAACCCCTCTCTACAAAAAATAAAAAAAATTAGCCAGGTGTGGTGATATACACTTGTAGTCGCAGCTACTCAGGAGGCTGAGGCAGGAGGATCACGTGAGCCCAGGAATTTGAGGTTGTAGCGAGCTATGATGATGCCACTGCACTCTAGCCCGGGCAACAGATTGAGACTCTGTCTCAAATAAATAAATAAATAAATAAATAAAAAAGAATGAAAGAGGGCACATTCCTACTGACCTTATAGAACTATAGAGGGTTATATTGGAATATTATTAACACGCATGCCAACAAATTAGATAGCTTAAATGATATAGACAAATTTCTATTAATACACAAACTAATGAAACTCATGAAAAAATAGAAAATCCAAATAGATCTATAACAAGTAAAAGATTGAATTAGTAATCAAAAACTTCTTGCAAAGAAAAGCCCAGGAACAGGTGGTTTCACTAGCAAATATAACCAAATGTTGAACAACAATCAATACCAATGCTTCACAAAACTTCCAAACAACGGAAGAGGAAGGAACAATTCCCAACTCATTCTATTGAGCCAGTATTACCCTGACACTAAAATCAGGCAAAGGTATTACAAGAAATGAAAACCACAGATCAATATCTCTTGTAAATAAAGACACAAAGATCCTTAAAAAAATACTAGCAAACTGAATCCAACAACAAATAAAAAGGATTATACACCATGACCAACTGGCATTTATTCCAGGAATGTAAGGTTGGTTGAATATAAAATCAATGTATACAACATATTAATATAAATATAATGTATAATATAAATCATTATATTAGTATAAATTAATAAAGTATAAAAACATGATCATCACAATAGATGCAGAAAAAGTATTTGACAAAATCCAACAGCCTTTCATGATAAATAAAAAAGCTCAAGAAACTAGAAATAGAAGGGAACTTCTTCAACCTGATAAACAGTATCTGCCAGGAACCTATAGTTATCATCATACTTAATAGGGAAAAACTGAAAGCTTTCTCCTTAAGGTGAGGAACAAGAAAAAGATGTCTGCTCTCACCACTTCTATTCAACATTGTACTGGAGGTTCTAGTCAGAGTAATTAGGTGATAAAAGTCATCCAGATTAGAAGGAAGAAGTAAAATTATATTCACAAATGACATGACTTTGTATATAGAAAATCCTAAGGCATCCAGAAAAAAAGCATCAGAGCTAATAAGTTCAGCAAGATTGTAGAATAAAAGATCAATAAAAAAATAAATTGTATTTATATGTACTAATAATGAACACTCTGAAATTGAAATCAATAAAATAATTCTATTTACGATAGCATCAAAAATAATAAAAGACTTAGAAATTAACAAAAAAATATGAGACTTGTACACTGAAAATTACAAAACATCATCAAAAGAAATTTAAAAAGAACAAACTAAATAAAAAGACCATATTCATGGATTATTAGCCTTAGTATTATGATGGAAACACTCTCCATATTGATCTACAGATTCAATGCAATCCCTATAAGAATTCCAACCATCCTCTGGTTTGTTTTGTTTTTGAAATTGACAAGCTGATTCCCTATGAAATTACAAGGGACCCAGAATAGCCAAAACAATCTTGAAAAGAAAAAGAAAAATGTCAGAGGCGTCACAATTCAATATTTTAAAACTTATTATAAATGTACTGTAACTAAGACAGTGAGGTACCGGAACAATAATAGACATATAGATCAATTGAATAGAAATGAGGGTACAGAAATAAACCCTTTCATTTATGGTCAACTGATTTTTCACAAGGTGTCAATACAATTCAATGGAGAAAAAAAATACTCTTTTAGCAAATCATGGTGGGAAACCTGGATATCCACATGCAAAAAAATGAATTTGGATTCCTATCTCATAGCATATACAAAAATAAACTCAAAATGGACCAAAGGCCAAAATGTAAGAGTAAAAACTATAAAACTTTTGAGAAGAAAACAGGGGTAAATGTTTGTGAACTTGGTTTAGGCAAAACTCAAATGACAACAACAAAAAATTGGATTTTATCAAAATTAAAAACTTTTGTATATCCAAAGATGCCATCACAAAGTGAAAAGATAACCCGCAGAGTGGGAGAAATTTTTTGCAAACCACGTATCTGAAAAGGGTCTTGTATGCAGAATATCTAAAAAAACACAAGTCAAAAATAAAAAGACAACCCAATTTTAAAAATGGACAAAGGGGCCGGGCGCGGTGGCTCACGCCTGTAATCCTAGCACTCTGGGAGGCCGAGGTGAGTGGATCGCTCAAGGTCAGGAGTTCGAGACCAGCCTGAGCAAGAGCGAGACCCCGTCTCTACTAAAAATAGAAAGAAATTATTTGGACAACTAAAAATCTATATAGAAAAAATTAGCCGGGCATGGTGACGCATGTCTGTAGTCCCAGCTACTTGGGAGGCTGAGGCAGTAGGATTGCTTGAGCCCAGGAGTTTGAGGTTGCTGTGAGCTAGGCTGACGCCACAGCACTCTACTCCAGGCAACAGAGTGAGACTCTGTCTCAAAAAAAATAAAATAAAAATAAAAAAATAAAAATGGACAAAGGATCTAAATAAACATTTCTCCAAAGAAGATACAGAAATAGGCAATGAAAAGATGCTCGACATCATGAGTCATTAATGAAATGCAAATCAAATCCTCGATGAGATACTACTTCACAACCATTAAGAAGACTGTAATAATATTTTTTTAAATGGAAAATAATGAGTGCTAGAGAGGATGTGGAGAAAGTAGAATCCACACAATGCTCGTGGCAATGTAAAATGGTGCAGCTAACTGTGGAAAACAGTTTGGTGTTTTTCAGTCTGATAAACATAAAATTATCATATGATCCAGCAATTCCACTCCTAGGTATATACCCTAAAGAACTGAAAGCAGGTACTCAAACAGATACTTGTACACCAGTGTTCATAGTAACTTTATTCACAATAACCAAAAGATGGAAATAGCCAAAATGTCCATCAACAGATGAATGGATAAACGAAATGTGTTATTTCTGTACAATGTAATATTCTTCAGCTATACAATGTAATGAAGTATTGACACATGCTACAACATGGATGAACCTTGAAAATATTACGCTAAGGAAGCCAGACATAAAAAATCACATATTATATGATGCCATTTATTTAAATGTCCAGAATAGGCTATTCTATAGAAACATAAGTAGATTAGGGGTTTTCAGGGGCTGACAGGAAGGGGATTTATGGGGTTTCTTTTTGGGATGATTCAAATAATCTGGATTTAGATCATGGTGATGGTCGTAAAACTTGGTCAATATACTAATAACCACTGAATTGTAGATTTTAAAAGGGTAAATTTTATAGTACATGTATTTTATTTCAATAAAAAAAAACAAAAAGGGAACTGACCAATTAAGAAGAATCTGCAACCTCAAATTCAAAACTAAATTTACTATTGTTTGGTGTTAAAGAGGTCATTGAAAAATTCTACTCTTTATAGATATGACTTGGTGTCCCCCCCCCGTGAGAAGATATTTTTGTAAGATAATTTTAAAGAGGAAACTTTTTTTTTATTTTTCTACTTCCACTTGCCTGAAAATTATTATGCCAGCACATCGGTTATCTTATTACACCTAAGTCTCAGTTGCCTCAATCTTCCAAAAGAATTTTTCACAGATTTGCTTTCAGTACTCATTTAACCCATGGGAAGTGAGTTATACAAGGAGAAGAGCCATCAAGAAGAAGCAGTATAGCTAGTTCTGATATGACAAGTTTTAGCACCTGAATAAATGCAGAGCCCTCTGGGAAATGGCTATCGGGGTACAATGTTTACTCCAAATACTGCATTTACCAAGTCATTAATTCTCTTTACAAAGAGCTACCTACTAGGCTTCCTATTTGCATTACTCTTTGACATCACATGAGGAGTCCAGGACAGAGGGCAAATATGTCTTAAGCAGTTTGATTTTTAGTGTTGATGGTTTAAGCATTTTATCAACCCTTAAATCCACTCTTGTTTTTCTTATTATTGTTTATAACCTCTCCATTTGGAGATCGTTGTTTAGCTGTCCCAAAATAACTAGGCTCTACCTCTCTCAACATTTGCATTCATAAACCAGTGGGGTTATTTATTTAGTTGATGGCTTCTCCCAAGCAACTATCAAAAAACAGTACGGAGATTCCTCAAAGAACTAAAGTAGACCTACCATTTGATCCAGTAATCCCACTACTGGGTATCTATCCAAAGGAAAAGAAGACTTTTCATCAAAAAGACACCTGCACTCATATGTTTATTACACCATAATTCACAATAGCAAAGATGTGGAATCAACCCAAGTGCCCATCGGTTCATGAGTGGATTAATAAAATGTGGTATAGGTACACCAGGGACTACTACTCAGCCATAAAAAAGATGAATTAATACCTTTTGCAACAATCTGGATGGAACTGGAGACCATCCTCCTAAGTGAAGTATCACAAAAATGGAAAAACAAACACCACGTGTACTCACTATTAAATTGGAACTAACTGATGAGCACACAAGTGCACAGAGGGAAGTAAAACTCACTGGAAAGCAACCAGGGGAAAGAGGAAATGAGGGGAGGAGAATAAACCAACCTAACGGGTACTATGAACACTATTTGGGTGACAGGCACACCTATAGCCAGTACTTAAGCATTACAAAAATGATCCATGTAACCTAAATCATTTATACCCCCTTAGTATTTTGAAATTAAAAAAAAAACCATGTCCCAATTCTAACTATTCTAATGTGCTAAGAATCCCTGAAGAGAACCATGAAATAAACCACTGATTGACATCAGAACTGTCATCCTAATTGGTTGATGGATTTAAAGCTGGTTAATGGCATGTGGCCTTAAAAACATATACACCAATATGTTGATTAGCAAGTGATTATAAACATTACCAAATTTTGTTTATTTTAAGCAACATACATTTTATCTCTATTATATTCTAGCTGACCTTTCCTATCAACAATTTCCTGGTTTAAATTTAGCTTCATAGTCTGTGTATCCCTTACAAATAGGGTATATCATACAGAGTACCTATAAAGCCAGATAACTCACAATAAAAATTCCCTTTAAAATCTGCTATGGGTGTCCACACAAATCAAAGCCACCAAGTAATTCCAGTGGATATATCTGACCTAATTGCTATATGTTTATGCATAAAACAAAATGTTACATTACAGTTGACTATACATTCTCACATGCTGCGAACACTGATTTATTTCAGGTTTCAAATTTCGTGCTCAGTCTACAAATTGTATTACCTATGAGAAACCACATTCTGGCATTCAAATAAAGCCCCCATTACTGATTCGTCCAATAAATCATAAATGAATTTGACCTGGAGTCATAGATATATTGGGCCTCCGTGGATCATCATTTAATGAGGTAACACAGTGTATTAGAAAGAGCACTGTACAAGCAGTCAGGTGTTCTCAGCTGTGCCACTCTTTGGGTCTTAGGGAAAATCTTTTACCCCCTCTGGGCCCTGGTTTCCACATATGTGCAAGAAGGGAGTTGGACTATATGGGCTCTAAGTCTTTCCCAGCTCTGACAGTCTATGATTCTTTAAGACTGCTAAGGAGACGGAAAGGGGAAATTATTATGGAATGACTCTGTGAAAAAAGAGTTATTTGGGGCATTTTGCGGCAATGTAAGGAAACCTGATCCTAATTTCAGGTTCAACACAGTAAGGAATAATTGCTAATCAAATGTTAATAAAATGCTTACAGGCTTCGGGTCTGGAAAAGTCATTTTAAACACTTAGAAAAACAATTGGGAATGTCAGCTGTTTTTTCACCTGCTCCTAGAGGAAATTCTTGGCTTTTAACCATGACATCCTCCTTTAACTCAACTACAGTACATTTAAACCTACTAGCAACCTCTCGTTTTGAATTACACATGAAGATATTCAACCAAGAAAATGATCTTTCCCTTGACTTGAATTCTGTCCATCCAAAGTTTCCAGTACAGCATTAAAGTTCTTGCTTGAAAATGCCTGCTATCTGTACTGGAATGACTGGATGCCTTAATGAAATCCTGAAACTCTAAAACCAGACACTGACGATTGTTCCCTCCTAAGAGTAGTTTCTAAATTTGATGGTCCCCTCTCTCAATTGCCAAAATGCTGGGCTGACCTTGTAAGCAGGCCAAATAGTTGGCTGTCGACAAGCAGAGATCTGAGAGGTGCTGGGTGGCCTTGTGCCCCAAATCTTTTCATTCTTAGGCACTTACAAGGCTTGACATTCTATCTCTAAGAACACATTCCTTTGGGATAAACATTGATCATTCCAGGTATCTCCTTGAAATGAAATGTATCTTAGAGAGGCATCACCAATACTTTATAGTAATATTTCCTGAAGTGCATTCCTTAATACACTTTCTAGTCTCATACATAACATATTGGAAAAAGAGATCCACTGTCAGATAAATTTGGAAATCACATTACATGATATCTCTTCTTGGAGAGTTACAATACACATTAGTATATTAAAGATTCTCACAAGTACTGCTATAAACAACTAAATTAATTTTGTTTAGTCTGCTGTTTCGTTACTTGAGCATATGAAATACATTTAAAAAAATTTTAATTGTGGCAAAATACACATGAAATTTGTCATCTTAACCATTTTTAAGTGTACAGTTCAGTAGTGTTAAGTGTATTTGTATTGCTATGCAACCAATCTCCAGAACGTTTACATTTTACAAAACTAAAACTCTGTACCTATTAAACAACAACTCCCCATTTCTCCCTCCCCATGCATGGTCCCTGGCAACTACCATTCTGCTTTTTGTCTCAATGAGTTTGACTATTCTACTCTATCTCATATAAGTAGAGTCATACAATATTTGTCCTTTTGTGGTGGACTTATTTAGCTTAGTATAATATCTTCCAGGTTCATCCATGTTATAGCAAGTGACAGGATTTCCTTCTTTTTAAGGCTAAATAATATTCCATTGTATGTCTATACCACGTTTTTTTTATCCATTCATCTGTTGATGGACATTTGGGTAACTTCCACCTTTTTGGCTATTACGAATAATGCTGCTATAACATGGGTGTATAAATATCTCTTGCAGGCCCTGATCTTATTTCTTTTGAATATATACCCAGAAGTGGGATTGATAGATCATATGGTAATTCTGTTTTTAATTTTTTGAGGAACCACCATACTGTTTTTCA
>NW_012149952.1:9420489-9446425 GCF_000956105.1 Propithecus coquereli
TATGAAAGCACATTGTAACATCTCACCCAGAGCAGTTTAAGGTAACTTTTCCTCTGCTCTGGAGCAGAGAAACTCTAGCCCTACTCCACTTAGAAGATGATCAGTGTCCTTAGAAATTCTCTTTAGCTCAGTTAATTACTATGGACCTTATAAGTTTTTTACTTGTTCAAAACAAAACAAATAAAACAAAACCCCCAAAACTAACTACAAAAATAAATAGGCTGATGAATACTTAGAAAGGGGGAGTGCAAAAAAATCTCCTGGCATAGTCACGTTCTTTCTATCTTCTCTCTTTCTATTTAAACTCTAAAATATTTGTAAAAACTATCTGAATAGACATTTCATCAAGGAATATAGGCAAGTGGCCAATAAGCACATGAAGAGATGCTTAACATTATCACTCACTAGGGAAATGCAAATTAAAACCGCAATGAGATACCACTACACCTACTAGAAAGTCTATAATCAACAAGTGACAATAACAAGTGTAGAATAGGATATAGATGAATTAGAACCCTCATACATTGTTGGTGGGAATGTATTAATAAAATGGTACAGCCATTTTGGAAAATAGTTTAGCAATGTCTCAAAAGTTAAACATATATAACCCAGCCATTACACTCCTGGCTATCTACCCAAGAGAAGTGAAAACATGTCTACACAAAGATTTATATGTGAATGTTCATAGCAGCATTATTTATAATAGCCCAAATATAAAACAATCCAAATGTCCACCAACTGGTAAATGAATAAAAACAATGTGTTATAGTCATACAATGGGATACTACTCAGCAATAGAAAGGAACAAAATACCGATACATACTATAACATAGATTAACCTCAAAAACATTATGCTGAATGATAGAAGCCAGACACAAAAGACTACATCTTATATAATTCCATTTATATGAAATATTTAAAAAAGACAAATCTATATGGACAGAAAGTAGATTAGTCTTTGCCTGGGGCTGGGGTGACAACAGAGAGTGACCAAAAACAAGCATGGGGGAACTTGTTGGGGTGATGGAAATATTCCAGATTTGGTTGGAGTGATGGTTACACAACTGAATAAATTCAGTAAAACTCTTTGTACATTTATAATGGGTGAATTTTATGAAATGTAAATTATGCCTCAATAAAGTAATTAAAAATATCTTTTCAAAAAGGAGAGATTATGCTAGGCAATGTGACAAGTGAGGAACTCGAGCTTGGATTAAAATACCTGCCCTTGGAGGCAAAACCAAGTAGGAAGCTAACTATCTTTTAGCCAGCAATGTTTTACCAGACTCCTTCACTATCCTATCATTCAACCACCTGTAATCATGACATCCACCAGGAGACACACTAACTACATGACGCTCAAGTTGACACTCTAAAAAACTTAATTACTATTCTTCTGAAATCTTTTTCATCCCCATGTCTCTTGTTTTTCTCAATATTTGCGTTATTTTGCCTTGTCCTCCAGCAACTGTGTCTTTGCTCAGTTTATACTTCTTTCTTCTGTAGTATGCTTGAGCTTTTTTCTCTACCTCTCACTTAATTCCATACTCACGGCTCCCACAGTAAATATTTGATAACAATGTATCTCTACTGGAACATATAGATCCCATCAGATGAGTAAACTACCCACTCTGTAGAATTAGTCATTCCCAACATACACTCACTCTTTTACCCATGCAAAAGACTATTATTTATCCAACAACACAGAAGTGACAAGAAAGTGAAAATGGACCAGCAAGAGAACACTTATTTGAGTTATGCTGTGCATCCTGGAGATCTCTGGGCCAGAACCAAGCCAGAAGTGGTTAAAAAGAGTGACAACTTAAAGCACCTCCATCTACAATACAATTCAATCATACAGCAAGGTCGGGAAGTCTATTTTGGGAAGGTTTCCATTTTTTAAAACAGTTAACATTTTGAAATTTTGGTCCTAACCTTCAGGTCTCAAAAAACAACTGGGCTTTCCAGAATTCTCAAGAATTCTAGTCACTCAATGTTTAAAATATACGTACGTAAGAAGGTATGACAGACCCATACTCCATTCATCAAACTACAACCAACACACTCATCAAGTTATGGTGTGCTGAAAAGAATAAAGAATTTGGAGTCAGAAGACCTGGATTCATATCTCACTAGCTAGAAGTGAGACCTTAGGCAGATCCCTGAACCTCTCTAATCCCTAGTTTCCTGTGCTGTAAAATTAGGATAACAGTTACACGTATCTCACAGGGTTATGAGAACTCAATGTGTATGTGTATATAAAAAACACTTTGTAAACTGCAAAGATCCATACAAATAGAAGCTATCTATTTGTCCAAACAAAGTGTTGAGGGAGTACAGATGTTCCCATTTTAGAGTTTCCAGAAAACTCCAAAATTCCTTTTATGTTATTCTGAACTTATAGGCCACCCTCCAAAATTACTTTCAAAAAACATTCTGTTTTCATTTCCCTATCTCTAATGGGCCTTGTTGACCCTTGGCATACCTGGCCTTGCATATGGTCATTGCTTACTCTGTTGTACACATTAACGATAATTCTGAACAGCGTTTGGATCTGTTTCTTACACTTACACTTCCTGGCTCACAAAAGAAAAAACACTGTCGATCCAGCATTTCTATAGCACACTTCTCCCAAAGGGTTTCCACATGCATTCCCCGCTGGGTGAAATGCGATTGCTGTTTAATAGCACATAGCAACGCTATACAACAGTCTAAGACAGGATGCAAGAGAGGCAATATTGTATGCAGCTGAAAGGACAAGGGAAGCCAATGTCAACAGATGCAATTACCAGATGTGAACTTTGGCCAAGGAGGTCAGGGCAAACACTCCTTTAAGAAGTGCCATGGGATCTTTAATGCCCAAAAGTCATTGAAACCTTGGCGTCACATCTTATTCAAAATGGAATCCTCTGGAGCCCTGACCCTTTGCTGTTGCATTGATCCAGCTTTGAGGTGGGGGAGGGTGACTTGCATGGCTTCACCAGCAGATCTCCCCTCACTATTCAGAAGGTAGGCTCTGAAAAACTTACTTCTAAATAAGAACTCAGCATTATTTGGGGTGATTTAGAGGAATGATAACTGGAGTAGATATGAACACAAGCCACAATTTAACACTTCTTCCCCACGCTGCTGCCTTTTTTCTCCCTTAACATAGTGGGAAGAGCAATTGTTCTCCATTCTCACACAAACTTGAAACGAGCCAATTGTCCTTATTTTGTTCTCACGTTCACATTTATTTCCTTTCCAATACAAGACAGGTGCACTGGTCCTCGTAGTACAGGGTGATGGAAATGAACTGGGAAGCTTAATGCTTCAAAAGGCAGCAGATGTCTTAGCCAACCAGATTCAAAGGGAAGTTCATTCATAGCAAACTAGACTCGTCCCCAGGACTTCCCCTCTAAGGCCATCCATGGGGACTTGCATAATGTTGTCCAGGAGGCAACTCTATTGGAGATAATATTAATTCACTCTGAAATGATCTTTTAAATCTGAAATTCTTAGAAGCAAAATAATAAGGATATGTAAGCACCTGGCACTCAAAATGAGTCATTACTAAATATTTTAATTGAATCTAATTTCAATGTAGCATGAGGTGTCGAGTACTTATGTGCTCAAACATGATGAGAAGGGTTTTTGTCCCCTAGGGAGTCTATGTGTGGGTCAGAAAAACTTCCCATTCTCATTCACACCTTCCAAAAGCAAAGAAGGAATTTGGCCTGCCTGCTTATTCCATTTTGTACTATGAGGTGTTACTTTCAAAATGTGAACAGGTCCTTTATTCACGATAAAACAGGAGAAAAACCGATTACCTGGAATTTATGATCAGTTAATTTTCTCATTCTCTAGCCTAAAAATGAATTGCTTGTTCCCTTGCCTGCCAACCTTTTCTCCTCTGTCCCCTTCCTCCCCAGCCACTAGTGTTGATGAATGAAGTCTGTTTGTGGTTTGTGGAGCTATTTGTCTAGGAAGGGTGTGACATTTGAATTGGGGGGAACATACAAAGGCTCCAAGTTGACCTTCAAGTTTACCAATAATGTATCTTGTGCTTTCCTGCATCCACCCTCGGCTGGTGCCCATGTACACTGCATCATACAATACTTAGGTCATTTTTTTCCCAATGTAGATGTATCTGGATGCCTTGCCTCCAATTTCTCTGTGGACCCCCGAAGAGCAGATGCTGGGTTCCAATATTGTCCCTTAAGGGACCTGGCTCAGAGGGAATAATACTGTTCCAAGTTTTAAATAAAAATTCTGTTGTCTAGACATTTCCATCAGGCTCCTAACTCCAATTTATAACTGCCCACGGTATACTTCCATTTGACTATCCTAACCCCAACTCCCACAATTCTCTCCACACACCTTCACTAATCAACATTCCCCAAATGTACCATGCGGTTTCATACCTCTGTGCTTTGTCCATGCTGTTCTCTTAGCCTTGAGTGATCTCCCCTGTTGAAATTCTATTTATCCCCCAGAAACCATCTCATATGTCACTTCCTCCATGAATTCTTCCCCCAATTCCTACAGGTGAATCTAATTGTTTCATCTGTGCTCCCACAACACTTTGTTTGGACTTGTCTTTAAATATCAATCACATTCTGCCTTGTGTTGTAATTATTTGTGTCTATGTCTGTCTCCTCTACGAAGCCAAAGGCTTTTTGAAGGTGGGACTGTGTCTGATTCATCTTTGTGCCTCTCTCAGGGCCTAGCCAAGTACCTGGCACTCAGTGGCCGAATCAATAATAAACATTTAGAATAAGAGCTCAAGTACCATGTGTTGATTTATGAAACTGTCCGTATGTCTTCTAGCTGTTAATTAAGAAGCCTGGCATAGACCATAAGCCCAATACAGAACACAGAACATCTGTGTCGGAAAAACTCCAAAATATTTTAAATGTCAAATTTGGGGAAATTTGTTCAATTTCTTCTGCTTGCACAAAACCTTTGTAGGCCTGGCAGTTAATAAGGAAAAAAAAAAAAAACCCAAGTCACTGACTTACCTCCAAGACTTTTAGCAACAGAACATTTTGTAGACTATTAAGAATGAGGGCTTCTGTTTAGGCATTACTGGTTAATTTCTAACATAGAAAGTTATTTTTGGTCATAGTGTTAGTGGATAAATTAGTTTTTGCTTTTCTCAATGCTGTCATGCCCTGGACAAACACTCCTTTTCTGAGGGTCTGCCTTTCGGAGGGTCTCAGTAGTAAGAGCTTCCACTCTGGTACAATCCCCCCACCTCACTGCCGCCAGTATATCACAAGCCAGATTTGGAGTTTCCCTGCAGCATGCTCTTGCTTCTGCCACCAGAATTTCCAAATAAATTGCCTAAAATCTTTTTCTAATAAAATTAGGGGGGAAAGCACTTTGGAATATACTCCACTGATACCAATTAACTATGTTTGCCAATATTTACCACGTCAGATACATTCAGTGGGAGGCTAGGTGTTGATTTGTGGTGTTTTTTTTTCCCCTAAATCCTAGACATCTTGGAATCTATGCCATTGATATTCCAATATGCAAGTTATTGTCATGACTAACACAGACAGAATTACCTGCTGCTACATTCCAGGTATGTTTATGTATTTCCCTGTCTAACCTGTTTCCTCCCTCCAGCTGTCTCGGTGTGGGGGAAATGGAGATTTTTCCCCCTCCCCTGCATTTTCTCTAACAACTGTGATGTCAAATGCAATTATTTGTGGAGGAATCTGCTGTATGCATGGATGAAAGGGACACATGCAAATCCTCAACAAGAAAGGGAAATACCAGCTATCGGGAACTATGTCCCAAAAGCATGCCGCTCTGGCAGCCTCTGCTGAGGGCCCCCTGTGCAGATATTAACAAGCTGAACACAATATGACTTTAGGAATGCAAAAGAAAAAAACTGTTTAACATTTGAAAAATCTCCTCCTCAATCTGAGGTCAACCCAGCTAATAAAAAAGCTTCAAAAACTTCTGAAAAACCATGAATAAGCCCCAGATGTTCCCGTTCTCAGCTGAACTTTCCACCAAGTTATTTCATACCCTCTATTTTTCACAAGTAGAACCATTTCAACCTCTGGTGCCCGTCCTATCTCTTTCCAAAGAAAATTGCCTCCAGACAAATTCCTTCTCCCACCCACAGTAACTAATTGTCCATACTGTTATTCATCTCCTTTTCTGAAGAAAAATTAAATTGGCGAGACCTCTTACTGCAAGGGTGGGGATCTTTTTTCTATCGAGGGCCACTGACCCATGGGGGGAAAAATCAATTGGGGCCACACACAAGTAAAAAGCTGCTTGATTTAGTTCAGTTTTTGTTTGTTTTTGCGGAAGAAACAGAAAACATTCACCGCACTTGCTTAAAAAAATACGTACAGGGAAAGGAAAACTCCATTCAATTGATATAATAATAATAAAAAAAGTCTAGATGTGTGCTGTATCGAGTTTGGGGAATGAAGTGGTTAAACAAAAAGATGTGGGGGAGGAGGAGGGTGGAGACAGAGAGACTGGGAAAAGAAAACAAAAGGTAGGGAATAGAAAGAAAGAGGCCAGGGGGTGGTGAAGGAGGAAAGGAGAAAGCAACATGCAGGATGCAGAGAGAAAGAGAAAGATGGGGAGACACAGGAAAAGGCTTGGCACACTCCCTAGTTCATGTGTTAGGTGCGGTAAACAACTTGTCCCCTACCCCCACCCCCACTCCCATGCTCCCTGTACTGTGGGCATTATAGTAAGTGATCACTGCCCTTTGAAATCCTTATTAGCTTTCTAGCAGTTTAGGATAGGTTCTTTCTGTGCTGAGAAACAGCTGGTCTGCTTTGATTTTCAAACTTCAAAGCTATTTTTTGAAATAAAGGTTATTTTCTCAAGAACGTCTGAAGGTTTTACACATGTGTAAAGGAATGACTGAAAGTCTCTGACGTTGCGAAGCTGTCAGATGGCCTTATCTTTGGTCTTTGAGAGATTAGGGCTGTCTTATTCCATACAGCCTGTGTGTTACATTTAAAATCAGCATTTGTTTCACCGATTTGAGGGGTTTTTCCCTCCAAATCAAACTTAGTTTGGGGTTCATCTGGATCTTGGTATAGTAGACAATATAAAGTTGTCTATACATATACATCCCTAAGTTAAGAAAAAACAGATCAGTATTCACAGCTCTTCAATGACTACTCTTCTTCCATTAAAAGCTGAACTTCTAAATGTCTTCACCCACTAAGAGAGAAGTTGCTTTCAAGTTGCAGTACTGATTTTAGAGCTACTGGTTATGTGCTATTGTACCTTATTCCCAGAATATTGGGGGCTATGTTCTGCAGGAGGCACATTAAAAACACAAAATGGAACAGGAAAATGTCCAGGGAAGGAGAAATAAAACAATGAAGGATGGCGAACAAGGCAAAGCCATATAAGGACAAACTAAAATCACTGGCTTCTTGAGTCTGAAAAGATGAAGGCTGAAGGGGAAAATAAAAGTGCATATAATGTGATGGGTAGAGTAACCACAAACTTATGTCCTAGAACACTGGAGTTAGAGGGGGTACCCCTATGAACTTGAAAGAGATGATTTTGGATTGGATGAAGGGA
The DNA here is from genome assembly GCF_000956105.1 of Propithecus coquereli. Taxonomy (NCBI): domain Eukaryota; kingdom Metazoa; phylum Chordata; class Mammalia; order Primates; family Indriidae; genus Propithecus; species Propithecus coquereli. The sequence goes on from NW_012149952.1 coordinate 9,428,047, forward strand.
GGCCCTACTTTGTATATCAAATACTAAACTTAGGGAATTCATTTCCCTAAGGGCTGGGACAAAAAAGTAGAAATAGATTCCAAAATGTCTAGGCAGTTCAGATATTTGGGGGCCACCTCTCACTGTGCACACATCTCTCAGTGTGCCTGTCAGCAAGGAGTCCTGGGTGGTATGGATCATGGGGTTGCCCCTGGGACCATTTCTCTAAAAGGTTCTTGGTGTTGTCTTCAGAATTAAGATGATGACTCCTGGGCCATGAGGCTGAAACACTGGGTTGGTATGCACTGGTCAAGAGGCCTCCAGGCCACCAGGCCAGGTGATACTCCTGCTGCCTCCTTGCAAGAGCGAGGCTACTTCTGACACAGCCAACAGAGAAGAAGACAGCTCAGCTGGGGATGGGGGGAGGTGGGAGAGCTCTGGCTTGGTCCAGGGTGGTTTCAATCCTGTATCTGTCCTCATCTATTTTAAAACTTTTGTTTGTTTTAAATGAAAATAGATATGTTGCTTTTTCTGATTTAAAAAATAATTTTAAAAAAGTATTTGGGCAGAGTACAGAGAGGCATAAAAAAGGAAGTGAAATTATCATAATACTGCTAATGTTTTGATGTATATTCTTACAGACTTTATTCTCCATATATATATATACACACATTAATTTTTTAAAAATTGGACTGTATTTTAGTACTGTCTCATAGTCTACTTTTTTACTTAGCAACATATGATAAATATCTTTCTATGCACAACAGTGTTTTTAAAAATATTTTTAAATGTCTGTAGATTACTCCATTGCATGGGAATATCATAGTTCGCATAATAAATTTTCTATTGATAGATATTTGGATTGCTTTTAATTTTTTTCTATTCACAAACAATGCCACTGAAATATCTTTATACATACATCTTTGTGGATTGTCATACTCTTTTCTTGGGAGAAATTGCTAGAGATAGTTCTAGGCTACTTCTAGTGACCTTCTAGACAATGGGACTGTCCTAATGGTTCTTATTTCCTTAACAGAGTGAAAAAATCATGGAATGTAGAGTAATTGGATGTAGGTTCAAGTCCAAGTTTAACCTTACAATCTGAGTGTCAGTTTCCTCATCTGTAAAAGAGAATATTAATGATAGCTAGCTCATGGGATAGTGGTGAGGAATAAATGTGGTAATGTAAATAAAACATTTACTTTTATGGACCTCAAAAACTTTAAAACACTTAAATGCATAGATTCTTATTTTCTTATTAACATATTTATGTTGTTAAGAATTAACTAGGCAGCTTCAGAGTGGGTCTTGTCTCCTAGATGCCCCGTACACAGAGAGGGCCCCCAAAAATCTCTGAGGGCTTGCCGTCATCCAGAATGACATTTCCAAGTTCCCAGACCTGATTCAGTTGCTTTGTGGGGCAGGGGGGCCCTTTCAACCTAGTAGATGTCTGGCTGTCACATAACTAGATGGCATTTTGCTCCCCAAAACTTCTGTGCTACACAGCATTCACCTGGTGATTGTTTGCCATTGTCTTCTGTACTGGGGAGGAAAGTTTATCATGTTCTCTTCCTCGTTGGGCCCTCTATAAATACACTCAGATTGCGTGGGCCTGAATTGAACACTCTGGCGAGAAACCAACTTTCTCAGGAAGAAAGAGATCAGTTGCATTACAACACAACTTGCAATTCCTTTCCAAACTTCTGGTGCTTTTGCTTTGGAAAAAATAAAAGCTGCTGCTGTTCATCATTGCTAGCCAAAAGCATTTATAGATTATGGACTTTTTTTCACATAGAAAGGAGCACATAACAAGCACGGTGTTCTTTATTAGAGGCTGTGAGACAACTAGCCAAGCACTGGCACTCAGCAAGTGCTCGATAAATACTACTTGGTCTTGATCACTGTCTCTCTCCAGGTCATTTTTTTTACTGCTTTCCATTAAAGACAGAGTCACTAAGAGCATAGGGAATAAAATCATGTGGAAGATGAGAGTGGTTGGATAGGAAGAAAAGGAGTGAGGAGTTGTGGGGAGAGAAGTACCTCTCCCTCACAGAAGGCAGCACAGCGTAAGTGGGAATCCAGGAATTATGGGGCTTAGAAAAGGATGGCAACACGTCTTTTTGTGGTAGAGAAAAAAGTTACACAAAAAGTTGTTTTTGGATAAACAAAAGAAAATATATAAAGTAAAATATAAATAGAAGTCATGTTGGAGACTATAGTACTATAAGAAAACAAAGACAAAAAGAAAAAAATATTATGGATCCCTAGGGCAGCGATGATATCATTGATTTTTCTAGTTCTGGTTGCCCAACACAGGACTGATGGTGAAGTAAGGCAGGCGTGGACTAGGGTGACAGCAGGGGGACAGAAAAGGCTCCCAGACAGAGAATGTTACAAAGAATGACCTGAAAGCACTGGTGATTGGCTACAGGACAGAGGACCAGCACTTCAGCAGAGAAGCGATAACTTAAAATGAGTGGGACATAGTAGGTCCGAGAAAGTGGAGGAGATCGCAGACCCATCTCTCCTTCCTCACAGGAACGGTTCCCTTGGGGCAAGCATGAGAAATCTGTGCAACAGGGGCAGGTGCGGGAAAGATTTTGATCACTTTATTCACTTTCATAACCTGCAAATAAGGAAGTTTTCCAATATCTAGCTACCTATACCTGAGGCATGAATCACCACAGGACTTGACAACCCAGGAAGACTAGAGTCTAGAAAGAAAATAGGCACATGAATTGTTGCTTCATCTCAGCTTTTCAGGCCTCAACAAGCTGAGCTTGGAGTTAAAAGGAGGCAGCCAAGAAAATGAAAGTTCCTATTGAGCTTTGACACACAAAGTATAATAGGTTTTCCATCTTTGCCCAGTGCCATCATTTACAGCGACAGAATAGGCAGAGCAGGAGGGAATAGGCCATAGCCTCTCAGTCAAAAATAATTCCACTGGATGGGAGCCACAGCATAGCCCCCAAGTGAAGGTCAGAAGAGGGAGACAGAAGAGGAAGAGAGTTCATGGATTTTCCAGGTTCTATCAAGTTGAGGACCTTCTGAATTCATGTAAGGAGGACTTATGGGGTGGGGGGAAGACATAGTATTATTCCACCCACTGTGCGTCTCAAGAAAGTAAAGGATAAACTACTCTAGATGACTTCTGGAAGACTTTGAATATTCTTTACATATTTTAAAGGCAAACCCCTTTAACATTTAAAATTTTTTAATGGTAACATTTTGTAGTTTTTTAACGGTGACAACAATCCCCCTACTTTCTTGCTTTCTTTCTGTACATGCACATACATTTTCTCCCCAAAATTCACATCCCATGTACATGAATATATTTTCTCCCTTGTACAAAATACCCCATCCTGACAGCTCCAAACTAGGGGGAAATAGGCAGTTCAAAAATTAGAACAGATTTCTTCACTTATCCATGCAATAAAGATTTACAGGTCACCTACTCTATGCCAGATAACCATTCTAAGAGCAGAATGCACAGTGGTGAGAGGAACAGACAAGATCCTGTCCTTGTGGAACTGCTGTAAACAAACTCCTATACTGTCTAACCGAGACACCTTCCCCTGCCTTCTTAGCATCTGCTCTGACCAGCAAGGGCACTGGGGTGCCAAGGTGGAGAGACAAAACAATGTCAAGTGCCAGCCAGGGCATCTTGGTGAAAGGTCAGGTCAGCTCATTGTCAGCACACGCCTGATTATAAATGAACAAGCAGGGTCCTATATATAATGTGTATAAAGCTCTTGGAGACCATTCTAGGGAAACAGCACAAACTACACTTAGCTGCTATAATTAGAAAAACACCGGAGTTGATAACAAATAGGAAAATGTGTTCTAAGAAGGTATGGAGAAGGCGAACAGTCACTACTTCCCTCTGGGTCCCCCACTCTTCTTTGTGAGGCTGTCACGAAGCACAGTAGTCTCTCCAACACATCTAAGCACCCACGGTGGCAGCTGAAGAAAAACACTATAATCTCTCTCGATCTTTCTCACAGTTTTGGTAATTTTTGAGACTTCAGTGAATGGATGGCACTCAACATTCAACAGTGAAGGAGCCACATTTAATTGGAATTCTGACTGCAAAAAAAGTGTGTAACAAATTGATTAAAAAGTAATAGTTAACACATTCATCAGGGAATCTAAATACCTCATTGTGAGAACTTCTACTTAAGGTTCAATGAGGGACAAATCTCTGCAGGTACTAGCAATTTCTTTTCATTTTCTGCTGTGGGACCTGAAGAAGCTACCAGTCTGCTGTGAGAGACACAAACCTTCTTCTCCTGAGACCCAAACCACTCCCTGCTACAGCCCCTTCTATGTCCTGGCTAATGGCCAAAAGATGATTGAGCCAACTTTAGGGACAAAGCAGTTCTCATCCCCTAAATTGTTCCATCAGGCAGTGGGGGGGAATATTAATGAATTTTAATAACGAGCTTCACTTCTTTGCTTTATAAACCCTATCAAGCTTAACTGGACTCCTTGCCTCCCATTTCTGATCTTTAAAACACCCTGCACGCCGCTGGCAGAGTTAACATCATGAAACACTGATCTGACCACAACGCTCTCATGCTCCAAGCCCTTCCCAGGCTCTCTCCTGTCAACAGAGTAAAGCTCAGATTCCTTATTATGCTATTCATGGCCCCCCAAAATTTTGTACCACCTTTTCCGTGTCATCTTTTGCTGTCCACATCTTCTTCCATTCTGGCCTGTAGCCTCAGCTCTCCAGCCACATAAGGCTATTGATGTACTTTCATGTCCTTGAGCCACTGCTCATTCCACATTCCTCTGCCAGGAAGATCCTTCCTTCCAATCTCTATATGTCAAAATTCTCCTCACCTTTCAAAGCCTGGCTTAAAGGCTACCTCCTATTTTTGAAGTCTTGTCTAATTCCCTCGGTAGGAACTAATCCTTCCCTCTCCAGGCTAGCATAGTATTTGGTTTATATTTCTCTTATGACATTTACACTGTGCCTTGGATTATAGTTATGTAGGTATGTTTTCATCACCCTCATTGAAAGAAGGGCTTGTGCTTAAGTTATCTCCATATCCTTGTCCACAGCCCCTATCCTCAGTGCTTGGCACATAGAGCTGCTCAATATTGAATAAATGAATCCAAATGGTGATGATATATGCATACGTGATGTTAGGTGTGCATGTGGGGGGTATTCTCTACATCCTTATCAACAGAGCCCACCAAACTCAACTCTACGCAAAACATGGGCATTCAATAAATAAGTAACTCCTAAATAAGTGATGAGATTATATATATGTAATATATACATACATACATATATAAAATTGTATTTTACTTTATTTTTTGTCCTACAAATTTCATTTTGAAAAGGAGTCATAGAAGTAAATCATGGTTTAAATGACTTCCAAGAACAACAGACAAGAACAAAGGCCATTCAAATAAGTAGAAGCTCAGATCCAGGCTCCATCTCAGTACCTTATAATGAAACCTGCAGCTTTAATAATAATTTGTTCCATGCGTTTTCAGAAAGCAATTATTGATCAACCAATTTGCTACACAATAGCTCAGAGAATAGCATAACTAAAAAAGAAGTCAGTAATAAGAAAATTGTTCCCCACAGGGATACCCTTATCCTGTACTTGTGTCTGGCAAACAAAGGCAACAGCACCACTGGGTTCTGATCTGGAGATCTTTCTGCTTTCCGCCGCCTTCAAGAATCCATATGCAGCTATAACGAACTGCCTCTAGCTTGGCTTAATCTTTTGTATTAGCTCATTAATGAGTCTGGATTCCTTCCCCATTTTCCATGGTATCCCAGGCAGGGACAAAAGCTCAGGCAGCAGGGGGCAGCTTTCCTTTTGCCTGACAACAAGTGGTCACTGGTTCCAGTCTGTGGCTAACAAATTCCACAGTTCTTTGAAGGTAGAGCCCACTGAACAGGTCTGCCTTAGGCTCTGCAATGCAAAATAGAGCTTTGGGAATTTGGGCCTAGGCAGTGGTCCTGGCATCTGTGACATCACCCCAACAGCTGACAGTGATGGTGTCTCAAGAAAGCTCAGTAGCCTCAAGCCCTGTGAATTCTTTCTGCTCTGTTGGCATGTGAAATACACACATACTCACAAACATATTATATGCCGCTCAAAATCATTCTAAATACCTCCTGTGAGACATCTGCCAATAAGGATATCATGTCAGCCGGGTTTTAAATATAGGAACCTCTCACCATCTTCAACCAGAGAGCAAAATGCAAAAGGAATGCAGATTAACTTGCCCTGAACTTTATAGCTCTGAAATCTCTCCACTTGATGCTATCCTTCCATGAAGGGTTCTGGTGGGGCTGAAGATTAAAATGGAACTTCTGGATCATATGGTAAGATCTCCAAGCTGTACTCCAAGGGCAGCCTGCCTATTTATAGAGCCTCCACTTCAGGGCAGAGTTCAAACTCGGGAAAATCTGAAGAACTTGATTTAAACACACTCATATATATATATATATATACTTAATTTATCATCTTCATTTTCCATTCAGTCACTTTGAGCCAAACTAAACTTTAAATAGTTCAAAAATCTGTCGAAGGTTGGCTGGATATATTTTTCCAAGAATCTTTAGAATTTAGATTATTATATTTAGAATTTTTAAATCACTTAACACTCCAAACTAGAAAAGTTGTAGTCTCTCCATTCCAGAAATTGATAAACTGAGGCACAAAGACTTAAGTCACTTAAAAGGTCACTCTTGACTTTCTCCTGTGCTAACTCTTCATATCATAATAATATGAAGAAAAATAGTAGCTATAATTTATTGAGTGTCTACTGCATGCATTATTTCTAATCCTTGCATTAACTCTTCAAGATAGATGGTAGTATACCCATTTTACAGATTAGGAAACTTGAGTATATGGAAGTTAAAAAATTTGGCCTAAAGCCAAGGAACTACAAAGTGACATATCTGGGAATAAAACATAGATCTATTTGGCTCTAAAGCTTTTATTCTTTCCCCCAAACTAAATAACCTAGTGCTGTGGCTCTCAAATTTCTCACTATGACTCTAAATCATACACCAATAAGGCTTTACAACTAAAACATGTAGTATTGGCTTAATAAAAACTCACGTAAAGCAGCAAATGTTACAATCCAAAAATAGGCCAGCCACGGTGGCTCATGCCTGTATTCCTAGCACTCTGGGAGGCCAAGACGGGAGGATTGCTTGAGCTCAGGAGTTTGAGACCAGCCTCGCAAGAGCGAGACCCCATCTCTACAAAAAAATTAGCCAGGCGTGGTGGCGCGAGCCTGTAGTCCCAGCTACTTGGGAGGCTGAGGCAGGCGGATTGCTTGAGCCCAGGAGTCTGAGGTTGCAGTGAGCTATGATGACACCACTGCACTCTATCCTGGACAACAGAGTGAAACCTTGTCTCAAATAAAAAAAAAAAAAAAAGAAAAGAAAGAAAGAAAGAAAGAAAAGGAAAACTCCAAAATAGTCCTTTTCTAACTTTTAAAAAGGCTGGAGAGTATTTTTCTAGTCACTTACTTCCATGTCCTCCCTCTCTCAGCCCAACACAGAAGTACATATATACCCACTCCCTCCGCCAATAATGGCCACAACATCAAAAGGGCTGCTGAGTGATTGCTACATTTGGGTGATATTGTTTTGGGTCAGTGAAGGTTTCATAGCTCCTCAATGCTGTTTCCAATATAACTAAAAACAAACATGTCTGCTAAGTTGGGTTTCCCATATTATGCTTACGGGCTCATGTTTGTGAATCTACATGTAATAGTTTACATTATCCCTGTAACATTTCATGTTGCTAGTTTTCTCCTGTCACCACAGCCTACTGAGATATTTTTGGATCCTGATTATGTTATCTATGTATTCGCTAACCCCACCTACCTTTACAATATCCCTAAATATTAGAAGTTTGTCTACTCTGTCTTCAGTTAAGTCACTGGTAAAAACTTTATGCACTAAGGGTCAAGTACAGAGCAAATAACTAAAGGCCTCTCAGGCTGACTGGAAGGTGGACTGGTATGTTAAGAAAATACTCTTCAGATATGATAATTAATTAGCTACACATTTACTGAACTAGATAGATGATCACTTAGCCAACATTTGTTGTTACTTGTTTAAAACAAATCATAGGAATCTCTGTCAAACACCTTGCTGAAATCTAGATATACCATGTCTGTGCCATTCCTCCGATCCAGTAAGGTACATGCATACACACATGCACACACATAGGGGAAATAGTCTGATTTGTCCTGAGTGAGCTCACTGTGGCTACTAGTAATCACCATGGCATGATGCTTCTTAGAGCTCATGCTTTCAAAGAATCTAGTCTAGAATTTTTCTGAGATGTGATACCAGGCTTCCTAGTTTATGGTTTCTATAATCCAATTTCTACCCCTTATTGAAGGTGAGAGTAAAACATTGTGCCAGACTCCAGTATTTTGGCTCTTCTTCTATTCATTGTAATGTGTCAAAGTTTACTAACAGTAATACCATGATAATAACCATAAGACTCCTCATGCCCTGGGATGTAACTGTTCTGAACTTGGACCTCATTTTCTTAGCTTTGTTTGGTCTTGTCAACTGCTTGCCCATAATACAGGATAGATATTACTCTGAGAATTGTAGCAAAATATCTATATCAACTTAAAAAACAAAGAAAAGAAGATCATACTTTAAAACTCTTAAGAAATTATCTAGTAAAATCCAGTGCATATGAATAATAATGTAATCTTCACTTTGGACATCAATTAGAACTGTTAAGTCCACTTAACAGTCACTATGCAAAATCACTGTGGTTGCTATCTAAGGAAAGGATATAGTTAGGGATACAGAATTGACCTCGTTATTATCATTTTACCTTCATTAAGCACCAACACTGAGCCCACGCAGAATGTGGAAACATCCCTGATCATGTGTCAAATAAATTTACCGTTGATGGTTAGGTCTCAAATAACCATGGGCATACAGGACAGAGACCAAACATTTGGTTGGGCCGATTAACACCTGACTGCCATCCAGGGCCAAGAGTGTCCACTCTGCATAGACAAGCTACTTCAAGACAAAAGAGCTCAGTACTTTCTTCCCATCAGATTTTGTAAGAATTTTACTGAGATAGTCAAAGAAAACTTAGATGTGTTGATCATCAGCGTCAAAGAAGACACTTTTGGTTCATTAGTACTAGAACATGGATCTTCAGTCATCACTTCCAATAATGTTACCACCAAGCCATTCACATTCTCCCATTTGGTCCCCATTTTGACCAACAGTTCATTTTAGGAGGCTGATAGGGATTGGAGGGTACTCTGTGAGTTCCTTGTGCAGTGTTCATATTTAGTACTTCATTGAATGGATGCTCAAATGAAGAAATGGCTCATGTAGGATTAAACCATTAATGTTAGCTTCAAGAGAACCCTGAGATTTTTATTATTATTTTTGCTGTTAGAACCCTTTAAGTGAAATCTTACTTAGAAGACCAATATGTAAAGAAGATTTTTAAAAATGGAGCTGCTCTGGTTAAAATAGGAATGGAAAACTCAGAACAACCCCCACAGCACCTCCCCCACATTCCCTATGGAACACAATCTGAATACCTGCCCTAAACAACTGAGCTATCTGGCACATAAGCCCACTGACTAATACGATGCTAACTTTTCCATTCTGGAAGGAGGGAGGAGGCACTAGATAAATTATTATAGGGTGTCCAGGAAGGTGGAGGAGTTGAAATCCAGGGCATCAGAATGAAAGGATAACTGACCCTGAATGTGAACTCAGGAGCCTGAGTCAGACTCTGCGAGTGGACATAAGGCCACAAGCAACAGACATGCTGACTTTGCCTGCTTTTGGTTCAGTGATCCCAGCAAAGACCTCCCTATCCATGTGCAACAATTGCTCAGTGAGTTTAACGAAGTGGTGGGCACTGAGCTATACTTGTTAGGACGAAACCTAGTTAATATACAAAATAAGAGATAAATAATTAGCAAGTTCATGCCTCATGCTGTGAAGCCTTTTGTTTCAAAGATGAACTTCTTAAGTATGGACTTCTGTCATGACTTGGAGTACTCTGATTGTGTAAGGAAAATGTGCTTACATATTTGCAAATGTGTTTGCGTTATATAAGAGCCTTTGAAAGAAGAGCAATGTCCCTATAGAATAGGGACCTGCTCATTTCCCAGTCCCATCGTTGTCATTTACTGGCAGTAGGACTTTGGACAAGTCATTTCCCTCTCTTGGCTTTAATTTCCTCATCTGTAAAATCAAAGGATTAGCCTCTATGACCCTGTATGTATGTAACCCTACCCTTTAGCACAGAAACTGGTTTATATTAAATCTGAAAAGTGCCTTAAATGGAATCTAAATTCAGAAATAAATCGAGGGCAGCATAGGTTGAGTCCTTTGAATTGACTGATCAAAAATAAGTTACATATATTGACTACTCTGTATATGCTACTGTGTTAGGTACTATAGGAAACAAAGAATTATATGCATAATCCTACACTTAAGGAGATTACGGTCCAGAGGCAAGATACATATTCATAAATATATCTAGGTGAAAAGTTATCTCTGAATTTCTCAAATAGTATTTGAATATATATATACACACACACATACACACACAGATGCCCTCCAATATACTGCATATAGTAAAGGTTTATGGGGGGTAGAGAGCAACCATTTGTAACTGTTCATTAAAAACATATTGTGTTGCATTTGTCCAGTAGAGACACTGAATTTTGTAGATAATTTAGAAGTATTACTAACTTCATAAACCTGGTAGCCTGTATAGTTTGACAGCATTCCCTTTTCATATGTATAACTTGTCTTTCTATAGCTAACACGTCCAATATTTCCAATTAAAAAAAACTTACAAAAGAGAACAATACTGTAACAAAAAAGTTAATGTATTTCCCGCCATTGCTCAATCAAGATTACCACAACACTGCTACCAACAACATTTTGGCTTGCCATTCCTGACTCATCTTCCATTTTTGAGTAATTTAATATACAAGGACTAAAATACATGACCCAATTTAAGTATCCTGTATATTCTAAATATAGCAAATAGTTCATTTTTAAGAAATTTAATATGAAATACTTGGGAATTCTTCTTGGTGCAGTGTTATTAAACTGTACATAGTAATTAAGATATTAAAAACACATGCTCCCCAAAGCCACCAGACATTGTAATTATTTTTCAGGCTATTAGGCAAAATGACAGAAAATTTTTTAATGATAAATGTGTTTTGGAATGTATCAGCTAATTCCCTTTTACTTTATGAAATAATGTTTAGCTCCAGAGAGTCTAGGTCTGGTATTTAAAGACTAACTCACATTTGTCCTTTTGTGACTCAGAAGTCATTCATTGGCTCTTGTTAACATGCCATTGTAGATATTCTGTCTTTCACACACACACACACACACACACACACACACACACACACACACACATATTCTGGCTCCATATGGAAATAAATGGCAGTTACTAGAGTTCTGCCATGTCACTTGTATGCGAGGAAGTGTGACAGACACTGGGACATAATTCCATTTGGGAAGCTCTTTTATTTAACTTTCAAAAGGTTTCTCTTTTTGTTTAGAAATTTTAGATCAACGTTGGCTTTTCTAGCAACCATTGGACTAGGCCAGTGCTTTACAACTGTCACTGGTTTTACTGTGAGAAGACTATGAAAACAAGTTACTTGGAGTATTTTCCATTATGCCTGAGATTTGTTTCAAAGATTTTTTTTTTAAAAAATCACATGCTAAAGAATGTCCTGAGTACACTCTGGTGCTTAAAACTTTACTAATTAACTTATTAAAAATTTTTGGCTTTCTATTTCAAAAGTTAGTGTCTTCATTATACCAGAGTCTGCCAGGCATCTTAAAATACTTTTCTGGTGTTTACAGAGGGGGATGGAAGTGGAGACATTTCACTGTCTGCTCTACATTTTTAAATGGTCTTTGGTCCATTTAAAATCATTCTATGAATTAGAGATAGCTAACAGAAAGTTTGTCTGCTGTGTATAACTCAAATCCATGCCACAAAGTGCCTTGGTTTCCACACCATACAACATGGAGGTTAGTTTTTTTTTTTTTTAAAGAATCTTCCTAATTGAGATTTCATAAGCAACATGCTTAATTTTTCTTTGCTGCTGACTTTTAGAGCTTCAGACCGTAGAAATTACTATGTTAGGCTCTTGGAAATTGTTAGGCCATAAATTAAGGAGTTTCTATTACTTGCACTCCTGTATAACTTTTATATGCAGATCGTGCTAACAGGTGTACTGTGTCTTCATGGAAGTAGAAGGAGAGAGCACAGAGAATGAAATCAGTAGCCCTAGATTCCAGGTCAAGCTCTACCACTTACTGTATGTAAATCACTAGTCTTCTAGTGCCCACAGTTTCTTCATCTGGTAAATGTAGGTAATGATGCCTGCCTTGCTTTCCTCTCCAGAGCCACTGTGAAGGTCAATTTATCTAATGTTCATGAAAGAGCTTTACAAACTGAATTGTGCTATGCAAATAGATGGCAGAATTATTATCACTTATATGGAGTCACATGGTTAGCAGGATTCGAAGACAGGCCACCTATCTGGCTCTAGAGGAGGAAAACTTAGGGGTGATAAATGCAAAACTGTTTTTATAGTTTAATGTTTTCATAGCCTAATGAGAACAAGGCAGAAGAACAGAAGAATTGGATGGGGGAAGGGCAAGTTTAAGTTCCATCTGCCCAGGCTGGAAGACTGGTGGGAAGGGAACAACCTCTGAAAAGATGAGAGGTTACAAAGTGGAAACGGGTGACCTGGGAACAGGGTGTTTTAAAAAGAGTGACAGAACAGAGAATAAAGTCACAAGACTTGTTCACAAGAGGGTGCTGGGTTAAAGCCTGACCTTGAGCCACAAATCACGAAATCACACGGCTGGAAGGAATCTTAAGAGGCCATCTCATCCACTCCCCCACCATTCAGCAGGACATTTCAACCATCCCAAACAGATGAGACTTTATCCAAGTTTCAATGAAAAGCTCTGACACCAAATGGGCAGGTATTGACGACTCTGGCTCCAAATGTTGACAATAGGCAGGAAAACAATTTCTGGAATTTCATTTGAACCTGAACTGAAATGGGGAAAACAATAAATGACTAGATTTTCCTTGGGAACAATAACTTCTGTAGCAGTTTAGGGACTGCTACATTAGCACTAACTACACAGCTACTTTTAAAGAGAGAGAAAATGTTACCAACAAAACCAGGTTAGGAGATAAATGCCCCAGAGTATCATATGGGTAAGAATGTACTGTGATCATTCTTGGTATTTGTGAGTCTTCTCTTCATGCAGGAGCCTGGAGCAGAATGACACTAACAAAAAACCAAACTTGTTTTTTTTTAAAGCAATATAGTCTAGCAAATTCCAAGACTGGCACTGAGGACTTAGAAGAGTTCAATTCCTCTCCTAACACAAGGCAATAAATCCTCACACAAATTAGAAACTGAAAAGGAAATAAAAAGGTCCTCATTTCTAACCGTGGGAATGTTACACATGAACTCTGGCTTGGAAGGAGGAGGGGAGGACATTCCACACCTGCAGGCCTTCCCAGGAAAGGGGCCCAGGCCAGACTCTGAACCCATCAGCTCAAGGTTACACCATGGGACTGTCAATATGGAAATAATGTTACTTTATTCCCTTAGTGAGTATATTATTTCCAGTGCTATCAACAGTAACCATAACCTGCAAGGAGGCAGCCGAGAATTTCCATGAAAGAAAGTGAAGAGTTATTTTGGGATGTGTTCATAAATGGCCTAGCTACAGTTCATCTGGATGGACACATACGGGCATATATGCATAGATAGACTTATGTCATATCTCTGTATTTATAGATATGTACGTTGGAGCACGCTACTGTAGTTTAATAGATGCAGCACCAAGCGAGGGGCTTAGAAAAATATTACACTCCCAGGTTACACTTACATGTGAACTTGGGCAAGTTAACTTGATTCTACTTCCCTATCGCCAAAACTTTAGGTCAATTCAGTCAGGCATTCAGTGGATCCAGATGTTTGGCAGGGTATAGGAAACAACATCTGGATGATTGATTGAATTTTCAACTGAACACACTGCATGTTTTGGCAGCTTGCCTACACAGCCTTTAATGGCTTTCTGCCTCAGTTTCTCTAAGTATAAAAAAGGAACAAACATTATTTATCACTTTCCTCCCGGGAAACAGTGAAAATGAGATGATGTCCAAGGGTAACAATGAGTTCTTAAAATGAATGATTCTGTGACAGTACTATATCTTATATAATTCCAGGTTGGAGTTTTTTCCTAAGTAGTTAGTCTTTGGAACATGAAATCACTTTGAAATATGGTTAAATGCTATACAAATACAACACATTATCACTGTCATCAACATCATCGACATCATCGTCACCATAACTTTCTTCTTTATGACTTCCCTAAAGTGTCTCAGTTTTAGATTGAATCACAGCCAAAATATGAATTTTATTTAAGGTCTGAAAAAATGTATTTGGGCTATGTAAAGCAACACAGATGAAGAAAAGAAAATCAATGTGGGTGTTTGGAGCATAACCAATTTAACAGCTTAGCTTAAACAGGTAAAACTGGTCTATCAATGAGAATTAATTGGTTGCTCAATGGCATCTGTATGGAAACTGAAAATGTTCACACGCTTATTCATGGCCAGAGGTAGGAAAAAGGAACTGTGGTGGTGACCTTTCCTATTCTGACTATATATACCTCCCTACCTATGAGCTGGTTTCAGCTTTTCTGGCTGAAAGAAGAAAGGAAAAGAAGGGTGAGAGAGAAAGAAGAGATGTATCAAAGGGGTCTTAAAAAACTGGGGGACCAGAATTAGAGTGGCAAAAATGAGGGGAGCAGCAGAATTAGACTGGCAAAAAGTACTGAAACTGTCGTCTTTCCAACTCAAGTCCTTCCTGTAGAGAAAATCCTGAACATAATCCCCGTAACTTCCATTTATTAGGCGCCTGTCATGCATATGCACCTATATTTGTGTGTGCATATTATACACACACATGCACACACACACACACACACACACACACACACACACACACTCATGCAAGGGAGCTTTTAATATCTCTGTAATACTACAGATGGCAGAACTGAAGCTCAGAGACGTTAACTGATTTGCCCAAGGTCACATATCTAGTAAGATATATAACTAAATTCAGATCCATTTAGATCCAGAGCCCACGTTCTTTCTACTGTACCCAAAGCCTTTGCTAAAAGGGCTTGCTGTAAATATTTTTAGTGACTGCTGGATCATATAGAAGCCTATGTCCGATGCAACTTTCCCTTTTTCTAAGGTGGACCCCTAGGGTGGACCTGTCTGATCTTTCTTATGACCGCCCCTCCCTTGCTCATCTTTACCTACTCAAATCCTACTCTTTGCTTATGGCAGATCTTAACACTTGCCCTTCCCTGGAATCTTCACACTAGCTTAGCCCACCCCAGACCTAAGCATGTCACCCAAAACTGAGGAGCCTCTTCAGGCACTTACTTCCTCATGCGCTGTGCTTTATCTTTATTTAACCACTCTTCCTATGCTTGTGTTTTCCCTCCCAAGGAGGCTGTAAAAACAGAGGATCAGACTTCTTTTGAATTCCCAAAGTCCCTGGCACCTATCTTAACACATAGTAGGTATTACTTAAGGTCTGTTTACCTGAGAGACCTGTTGACAGTATTCCTCATTTAGGATTAGGGACACAGCAATGGACCCTGAGATTTTGGCCTCACCAGTGCTGGGGTCTAAGCAGTTGAGTGGAGCCATATAGATACATTTGGTTTGGGGTAATTTGGAAATGATTTGGAAAACAAATATGATCACTGTCCCAAAGTAAAGCATATTAATCATGCCCTCAGTTCAGCAGCGTTTATATTGTCTGTGCTTTGATCTCTTCAGATATGCATTTTGAAATAATCATACTGTATCTAAAAAGGTTTGATAGAACTTAGTGAGGTTGTGCTTTCACAGAAGAAAGGATCAGTTATGTAAACACTGCCATTATCATGTGCTCAGTAGCTAGCAGTAACAACTATTTATTAAGTGTTCACTGAGTATAGGGCACTTTATTAGGCACTGGAGGAGCTACACACAAGTATGTTGTCAATACTTTCACAACACAATTGCAGTGAAATATACCACTATTAGAAAGCCCTTCTAAGCATTTTCCAAAAACCACAAAAATTTTACTGCTAGACTTCATATTAAAAAACAAAATCATGCCAATGTCTTTATACAAAAACCTCCTCCTTACATAAGGATTTTTGTTTCATTAAGTCCTTCCTAAGCTACAAATAGAAGTCAGTGGTGCCAGGGCCCTCCCACCCATGGATCATGGGGCAGGAACACTGTCACTCTGGCATATGCCTTTTTGGTGGCATTTTTTTTATTGTGGCCACAAAGCAATAGCAAGCAGATGGTACAACTAACTTCTATTTGTGTCTTGTTACTAAATTCCTTGCGAGAGGAAAAACTGTGTGCAGGTCAAGGGAATCTGTGGGTGTCTCTGTGCAGTGAGTCAGAAGTTGGCAAGGATGCAGTGAAACTGGACCTCTCATGTCTTGCTGGTAGCAGTGAAAACTGATACATTCTCACTGGAAAGCAACTTGAAGACATGCATTTAAAAACTCATATCCATTGACCCAGTAACTCCAGTATTTTAAGAAAATAATCTAAGATCAGAATTAAGTACTATGTATGAAGAGGTAACTTTATTTATGATGGTAAAAAATTGGAAGCAACCCGTATGTCCAGTAAAAGCAGTCTGATTAATTATGATGAATACTTAATAGAATATTATGCAGCCATGACAAATGATTAATATGAAGATTTGTGGCAACATGAAAAAGTGTTGCCAATATAGTATTAATTTTCAGAAGTATAAATCACAACTAGGTAAAAAGTCTGTGTGAGTGTGATTTTCTGGACAAATATTAGAAGAGAACATATAAAAATGAGAATAGGATAGAGTAGTGGGATTGTAAGAAATATTTTCCCCTATATTTTCTAAGCTTCTTCTCATATTGTTATATCGTCTGTATAATTTAAAAGTAGCACGAAAATTGAGGGTCTTAAGTCCTTTTCAGCAGAAGCTTTGAATAAAATGAATAATAGCTTCCTCTCCAAAAGCCCAAGGATACAGTTAGAACAGTAGAAATCATCCATCTTTCTTTCTTTTTCTTTTTTTCTTTTTTTTTTTGCCATTTCCACTTTTTTGTACATACCACATACCTGGTTAATGTGCTTCAGTTTGTCAATAATTTGACTGACCACTGGCTCAGGGCCCTTCATTTTCAGCTCATGGAGGTTGAACTGATTTTTCATTCCATTCCTTGCCGCCTTTTGGCTGTATCTGTAAGAGTGAAGACAAAGAAAAGGTTTGTCAAAGAAAACCCCAAGCAAAGTGAAAGCTGACTGTATTTGGCACCAACAGTCAGGCCAACCACAAGCTCTTTTCAACCTCTTGATGGGATGACCCCAATGGTGCAAAAGCAGACTACTCCAGATAGAAGCTATTTGCAGTGGAGAATATTCATTCAACAGTCAACAAATATTAATTCAACATCCTTTTGTTCTACGTGTTAGGGATACAACAATGAACAAGACAGACAAGGTCTCTGCCCTTATTGTGCTTTCAGTCTAGTGAGGAGTCCAAAAGAATAAGGGCCAATGACAAGGCAGAGTGATAAGAGCTATGCTAGGGGAGGTTCAGGGTCACGGCCAGTAAAGCACATGGAAAGGACCCTAAGTCTGAGTGAGCCTTCTACCTATTTGAAGGAGAAAGAATCTTCCATGTTCTTTACCTGTTCCTTCTCCTCCTCTTTCTCCTCCTACCATTTCCTATAGGCCTTGGAGATGGCTTTCTATTCAGGGGACTTTCTCTAGCCATTTGCAGCATAAACTATACCTGTCAGCCTCCCCCTATGTTCTCCATGAGAAAGAACACCAGCTAAGGGGAAGGTTTTAACCTGCTCCTGCAGGATAAGTCATAGGCTTTATGGCAGAATTGAAGTTTTAAGGTATCTATGGACATCCTCACCATGTGAGAAGGGGGGAATATTTACAATCCTAGGCAACTCTGACTTTCAAGGTGGGATTTTACCAACTTCAACTGGGACAGTAATTCACAACTGAGGTGGTTTCTTTGTTGTTCCCATGGTTCCAGACCTGTACATAGAGTTAGTCCTCATTTTGCACAACAAGGCAAACAAATAAGAAACAAATGTTATTTCTTCCTTTCTCTTTCAGCACGTGGAAATACTAGAACACCATTACCAAAGAGGGAAACATTTTTGAGCTTTTCTTTTCTTTCTCCTAATCCTGATAATGGAATGCTTTCTCAAATAAATGGAAAGATTTATAGGTCTTTTTCCCTC
>NW_012149952.1:9447080-9468023 GCF_000956105.1 Propithecus coquereli
TATTTCCAAGTCAGAACATGTAGAACTACCTTGTTCTTATTCCTTTGTATGGCTATATCATTTATTTATCCAATCCCTTACTGATGAACTATTAAGTTATTTCTAATATTTTGCTAATACAAACAATGCTGCAGAGAACATCTCTGAATACTGATTTTTGCATATTTACATCTATAAAGGATAAATTCCTAGAATTGAGTCAATTTGTATTTCTAATCCCAAATCATGAAGTATAATGAATAATTAATATTACTGTATTTTTGCACAGCACTTTACAAAGCAGTTTCTTACCACTCAGCTCATTTGAGCTTCTCAATCACACTGTGAGGTGGATAGGGCATTATCTCTTTATTACTGAAAATTTCACAACTTCATAAGATACTAATTTGATTCTGTTAGATGTCCCCTTCCATGATATAATGTATCTGCCAATATTGAGGACACACTTTGAAAAACATGCATGGTAACAGAGGAGGTCAGGAAATCTAGTTCTGACTTTCATAAATAAAAGTCATCCCCTGAGAAGGAAAATTATTTTGTGGTAAAAGAAGCTTAAAAGCACATCTCACTGCATTTCTTCTAAAATGGTAACCTAACATATTTAGCTTATTTAACCTTAAAAGTTATTTTGTGAATACACAGATTGCCAATTACCAAATACCAATTGCCTTTGAGGGCTGTTTTAAAGAAATGTAAAGAAACATTCTTTATTTGGTGGGAATCAGCTCACGACTAGCCTCCTCTTATATCTTCCTATAACCTCGTCCACCTCCTGATGATACCACCAATTTCCCAATTCCGTCTTCTCTTCCTTTACTCCTGCTGATGCCTGAAGCAGAGACCCTATTCACAGATAAAGAGGTAAGGCTCATTACAAATCTTCTGAAATGAACTTCAGAAATGTGTCCCTAGAGATATTTCCTCGGACTTCTTCATATCAAAACTTGCCAGCCACTTTTATGCCCACTCCTACAAAACAAGTGTCTTCCTGAATCTTCTTATCCTCATTCAAATAGTGTAAAAACATCTGCCGACTTAGCAATTTTGCCCTGTACTCCCCCTTCCAAAACTATTATAAAAATTAAATCAAATTAGTCCCACAACTGATCCCTTGTGTGGCCATACTGTATTATTTTCTGCTACTCAGAAAAGTGCCCCGTTAGCTCTACTTTTTAAAAAATTTCTTATCTCCAAGCCATGGATAAGGAGCCAGGACTAAACACTGCTCCCCATTCTCATGGTGAATCCATTTCTAAAAAAACACTTTTGGGTTTAAAAACTTGCCAAACTTTTTGAAAGTCGAAATAGCATCCACTGTTCCGCTCTGTGTGCTATTTAAATCCACAAAGGACTCTAGTAAATTAAGCATGGTTTCTGGTTACAGAAGTGTTGGGAAGAGCTGGCTTGTGGCTTAGACCTTACATTTGCCTTTATTTCATTTACTTTACAAAGCAGTAACCAAAAGTACTTGTCTAACTGATGCCATAGGGCAATGATACTGCTAAAATTTAGGTGACATTATTTTAAAACTGTGTTCTTGCACTATCTCATAGGTATCTCAATACCTCTCCCCCAACTCCCAATATCTTTTTCTGTTTCTCATCTCTCTATCCTTTTCTCCTTAGCCAGACAAAATATTGAATAAAATTGTAAAAGCAATGAGTGTTATAATGGAATACTATGAAGACATTAAAAGAACAAAGTAGATCTGTATGTGTTGATACGGAATCAAGTCCAAGAAATATTGTAACAGATACAAGTAGCAGCAGTTACGAACGTACAGCATGATTCCATCTGCGGTAAAAATGGGTCTGCATATGCATTACTATCACATACTCTATATATGTTCAAATATGTACAGAAAAATTTTAGATGGATACATAAGAAAATCGTAATAGAGTTACTTCTGGTGAGTGAGACTAGGGAGATGCTGCGGAAATCTTTTATTTTTTTATATCCTTCTATATCTTTTACATTTTTTACTATTAACACTTTTAACCTTTATTATAATTTAATATTAAATGAATGAAATTTTATATAGCAGTTAATTTTAAAAAGTTTTTCAAGCTTTCTTGAGATAGAATTGATGAATAAAAGTTGAATATATTTACCCCATGTCCAATGTCATGTTTTGATGGATGAATACATTGTGAAATGATTACCATAAATCAGCTAATTAACCTGTCCATCATCTCACATAGTTTTTTTTTTGTGATAAACACATTTAAGATCTACCCTCTTACTGAATCTCAAGTGTATGAAGGAGTTCAGGAAATTTCACCCCAAAATATGACTCCTTGGTATTTTGAATTAAGGGCCTTAGAGTTTTTTTTTTTTTTTTTGAGACAGAGTCTCACTCTTTTGCCCAGGCTAGAGTGAGTGCCGTGGCGTCATCCTAGCTCACAGCAACCTCAAACTCCTGGGCTCAAGCGATCCTCCTGCCTCAGCCTCCCAAGTAGCTGGGACTACAGGCATGTGCCACCATGCCCGGCTAATTTCTCTATATATTTTTAGTTGTCCGATTAATTTCTTTCTATTTTTAGTAGAGGCGGGGTCTCGCTCTTGCTCAGGCTGGTTTCGAACTCCTGAGCTCAAACAATCCGCCGGCCTCGGCCTCCCAGAGATCTAGGATTACAGGCGTGAGCCACCGCCCCCGGCCAGGGCCTTAGAGTTTAACAGGCCCTTGAAAAAGAATTGACTTCCCTTCCCTTCCCTTCCCCTCCGGGTTATCTCATTATATTGCAGGAAAGAAGATCAAGAATGCAACCAGACCTGGCCCAAATCATTTTAAACATAATACGTGTCTCTCAGGTTAATTTAATTTGCAAAGAGAATCATTTACAAGTCAATCTGTTTCTCCCTTGCATTCATCCCCCCCAGCAACCATTTATTGCCCCTAAACAGAATTACCTATACTGCTCATCTCCCTCTCCCCTCTAAAAGGCGAGTATAAAAATATCTGGATCCCAATGGGATATTGAGTAACCACTCTATAATTCTCCCCACGCGCATGCTAAATAAACCTATTAATCGGCCTCAATTGTGAGTTGATCTTTGGGGGGGGGAGTTTCCACTCACCCCCACATGTACATTACAATATTATTAAGGACAGTCACCATGCTGTACTTCAGATTCCCAGGCAGTTAATTTTTTTTAAGGCAAAAGAGAAAACAAACCAAAAGAAAAATAAAAAGTGGGGCTAACGCAGACGCACATCTTAGGGCCTCTGGGAAATCCTTCTTGTTAATAATAGTTATGCTGGCCATTACCAGTATCCTGGCTTAAAGGTGCTTTCTCATGACAGAAAACATATGTGGGCCAGTATTCACATGTCACCCTTGAGTTCCTTCAAAACTCAGGTAGTTAGCATTGGGTCATCAACCTGATTTTGTTAGGTTAAACACAGACCATATGTTTTCTACTCTTTAATGAGGCAATTCCAACCTGCCTATTTCAAAAAGACAGTACATGGGGTGAGGATGTGCATATGAATGTATATTATTATTCAAGTTCTTGCTACCTTTCCCTGCATACACCTGAGGTCCCCTCCTGATTCATCCAGGATCTCACTGCCCTTGTGTCTAAATGCATTGTGGGAACTGCCCTGAGTTGCTAATGCTCTTTCTATACACATTCCATTTGCTAGCCCTGGTAGTCTGCGAGGCCTTTGAAGGCAGAGGCTTGGTTAGTTTCGCATCAACCAGAACACCTCATGGTACTTAGCTGTCGGTTATTGAAGGCTTTCTCTGTGTCAGATACTGTTCCAAGCACTGAAGAAAAAGAAAAGATGCATTATCTCACTTAATCCCCCAACAACCCTATCCGCAGCTCTTTTTGCACATGAGGAAACTGAGGCACAGAGAAGTTAAGTCATTTGTCTAAGGTCACAAAGCTAGTCTGTAGCAGAACTGGAGTTTGAACCTTAAGAGTCCACTTCCAGCTGCCTGAGTTCTTAACCACTACGCTGGTATTGCTTCCTTAGAGATAATTGATGTCAACTAAATATTTCACATTTCCTCACCACACCGCTCCATTGCTCCATTGTGTGGGACAACGCATGAGCTACTTGTAACAGTTTACAAGACTCCCAACAGAGTCTGCAGTAACAGCTCTCTTGACCTACTCAGCAGATTCCTGGGCTTGCCCTTTGAAAGCCCTTGGGGAGATCCCTGTGTGTGGAGTTTCTTCTCTCAAACAGAGATTTGAAAATATGGCTCTTCAGTGAAATATTTGTGTTCTTTGGAGATACGGTGTTAAAGTTAGAGAAATAAACAATCCACCACCACCACGCCACTAGGCAAACACCAAAGACCATTTGAAGATTTCAAATCTCTAAGGATAATAGGAAACAATTGCAGGATAATCTTGTGCTTAATGCCTCCCAGCTTTTGTGACTTTGGCTATGGCAAAGCAACATATGTGATGAGCTGCTGGGGAATTTCATGTAACATGCATGCTCGGAGCTTCAAGCCCAGAGGGAATCAATCCGTTAGGGGTGTCTCTGTAGCTTTGCACCTTCATGTTAATTAATTAATTTAGCATTTCATCTCCTCAGGCTAGCTCTGTGCCACTGGTGCACATGGTTCTGGACAGGCCTTGAATGACGATGAGACACAGGCCACAATTCTTCTCATCTCCAGACTGCCCAGAGGGTGTCAGGAATGGGGACACTGTTGGCCAGGGGGGATTTTAACGATGGGTTAGCTACTTAGTAATACTCATCTGTAATTAAATTAATTGTCTTCCTCTATGGAGTACTGCTTTTTTCCTGAAGCTTTCACATGGTTCTGGCAATGAATACTGGCAAGCGGAGAGAAAAAATAAATTGAGAGAAGGTCCTACCTCCAAAATCTAACGTTTTCTTAACTGGACATGTTATGGATGATGCTTGAAGTGTCACCTTACATGTGGTGTCTTCTTCCCTATCCAGTTTTGGTATCTGTTTAGCACAAAAATGCTGCCATAATACTAAGAAAATCCTGTTCGTGACGTGAGAAGGGAGATATGCTTCTGTTCAGGCAGATCGGTTAGGAATTGGGGGGTGGGGAGGAAGGGGGAAAACCTGTGCAAAGGCCATACAGAGAAAAGGAACCTAATAAAACAGGACATCTGGGCATGCTTGTCTTGGGACAGTTGAAGCAAAGAGAGAACTTGTAGAAGAGGAATAGAGTCAAACAAGTGTAAAATGGGCAAATTTTTCTTCCCATTTCTGTTCCGACTGAGAGAGCAATGGTGTAGTGTGGAAGGAAATCAACAAATTTCAAATGTAGAACATTCTAAATGGAAGCTCCCTTGGAGATCACATGATCCAACCCCTCATTGTGTAGATGAAGAAACTGATACCCAGAGAAGGACTTTTCTAACAGTACGTATTGTTAGTATCACAAGTCGCACATTTAGAAGAAATTCCTTGACAATTTTTAACACTGCTAGTACTGACTTAGGATAGGGGAGCTGCTAGAAAATTCACTTTCCTTCTTCCCCTAGCCATTAGAATGGTGGCAAGTGTTTGAGAGCAAATCTCAGAAAGACTAGCTCTCACCAAAAAATATTTCATTTCACAAAAGTCTAATTTGCTGCCTAGCTATAGATGTCTAAAAATAATTTTCAGATCTCACATTCTAAGAGCGCCATCTTATGGAAAGACTTCAGTATTGCATGTACTCTCTAACGGTGATTTATCAGACTCTTTCCTTGGAAAGCACTCTGGCTACAACAAGCACTGTGGAACAATGGGATAATTTAAAGAGCATAAATAGCTGTAAAAACAAACCAGAACACAGGGTAGAAAAAACCATCTTATGGAGAGGCCCAAGAAAACGTCTTTTTTTCCTATCTGAGATGCAGTCCTTATTTACATAAATGCACAAAAAAATAAAGCAAAGGTGAAAATAGCTGAGATTTGTAAATGTGCTTAATAAAGACAAAGATGGTGGCAAGTAACTTCTTACTCAATTATTCACATATTCAAATAAAATGTTTTTCATAATTGTCTGCAATAATAGTACCACTTCAGAGTAAATGTTAGCCAGGAGAGTGCCAGAAACATATGTATCTACCACACTCCAAGAAGCACCTGTACTCTCAAACAAGAGCCTTTCAGGAATTACAAATGGATTTCAGTAGAAAGGAAGCAAAAGCTAGGGAAGAAACCAGAGGGGATGTAAACCCATTTATAGCTTATTTAGTGACCATGAGCTATATAAGGGAATAACTTAGAATCCATTTTTAGTGTAGTTTCAAACCTCACTGTAAAAAGGGACTAAAAGATCAGGCTTAGAATATATCAAGAAGTCACTTAAACCAAGAGAAGCAAAGAATATTTTCTACATGGCGAGGAAAGAGTGAGAAATTGATATCGTCTGCCACAGGGAGAAGAGTGTGTGGCTGCGGGGCACAGTCCCCCAGCAGAGAGGGGAAGGGAGAGAGAAAATGCCTGAGATGAGCTCCCCTGAATGTTAGTCTGAAGGATCAAGCTCTGCAGAGGTGGCTGGAGGTAAGGGGAGAGACAAGTAAATAAGAAGAGCAAAAGTGATTCTTGTGAGAATCGCAGGACAGGCAGAGCCCAATGTGTGGGCAAGGTGGTGAGAACTGACCAGGGCAGTCAGGACACTAGGCCAGGGCGAGCGCGGCTGGCAAAGGACTCTCCAATGGCTGTCCCCAAGGGGAACGTACAAATGAGAAGACTCCGTGTTTAACTCTTACAAAAACAGAGAAATAAAAATATGTAATTCAAAAATAATGGGAGGGTGTAACATGGCAAGGACTGTGATAGGGATTTATTATTCAATCACTCCAAACTCATTTCACAAGTCCTTCTAGCCCAGAGAACCATGACCAGACATTTTCTTGTCCCACTGGAGTTAAACCAAAAGGAAATGATCTTTACCTGTTTTTAAGTTAGTTTTTTTTTTAAGTTAGATTTTAACTCATGAAAATATCAGAGGTAGAAAGGACCTTTGAAGTCATTTAGCCCAAGGTCCTCCTCTGACAGAGGGGTGAACTGGAGCCCAGAGAGCCTGAGAAATGGCCATTCAATTTGTTACCAGCATCATTGCTAATGGGACACGAATGGAGCTGTAACTGTCCCCAAATAGAACAGTCAAGAACAAGGGGGTGGGGAACTGGTCACATACTTCACCAACACATGAGGGCATAGGATGAAAATAACTGATGTTCAAACTAATGATCAATAATTATTTTTAAGAGGTTAAGTTCAATTTGGCAGTCACGGTTTACTGAGGCAGTGAGTACACAGCACATTTTAGAATGGCCGAGTCATGTGGTGGGAAGAGCCTTGGAGTCAGAGACGTAGGTTCAAAAGTTGGTTCTACCACCTACTCTGTCACTTTTGACAAGTAATTAAACATTGCTTAGCTTGAGTTTCCTCATCTGTAAAATGGAAATAATTCCACCTGCATTGTTTTGAGGATTATTTGATATAATGAATGTTAGTAAATTGAGATAACATAGGCAACATGCTTAGAACGGTGCCAGACACATGGAAAATTCTATAAGAGGGCTGTTGTTATTACATGAAAGCACTGAACACAGTGCCTGACATATAATAGGTGTTCAATAAATGATATTTGAAAAGAATTTCCTAAGAGAGAATAAATAAACCTTGCCACGAATAGTTAAGGGCAGCTTCAAATCCCCTCATCCTGACATTGAGAGAACTCAGGAGATAGAAGAGTCTATGTTGTCCTCAGTATGGTCCTAGGTAAAGTATGGGTTGAGGCATGAGTCAGAATGGTCTAGGATCAGGGAAAATGAGCAAGGGAAAAAAAGCACTGGAACTTTCTTTGCCATTATGATTGAGCAATGATGTGTGAGTGGCTGGCCCTGAGCATTTAAGCTTAACTAAAAGGAACTCTTTAGCAGAGATGGTCTTACAAAACTTCCAGGGCACAGGGCATCTGAGGGAGAAATTTTCAGTCAGGACTTCAAATGGTTCAAAATTAATTTTAGTCCACAGAAGAACAAATCATTTGCTTGTGGCCCAACTTAGGGTGTCAAAAGCTTGTTCCACTGCCTCCTCCTGGCATAGTTCAATTCCTTCCCTGGGTGACAGAAAATATTCTGTTTCCACTTTGCATAACTGTCACAAGTAATGAATTAGATGGCTCTCGAAAACACCCACATGCTTTTTCAAATCTTTCTCTTCGGAATGCCACTTTGTGTCGGGTCCCTGCAGGGCCCACAACAAACACGCTCTAATGCAGAGATCTTCAAAATGAAGAAAAGGACTCTCAAAGTCCACCCAAACAATCACACTTCACTGATTCCAGACAAGTTTGGGAGAGAGGCAAGTCGGAAATAGGGAAAAGTGTGACTTGCAGATATTTTTCTTGTGATGCATTTCAAGTATATGAAGTAACACACAAAGGAAAGGCTCCTCAGTGTTGCTTTGGATGTTCTGCTGAACTTTAGTTCATGAACTGCCGAAGATCACGAGCAAAGGGACAAACTGTTTTCATGCACATGGGTACTGCTGAAATACATTAAAAGGAAGCTAAACATTCCTGCCGCTGTTCGGCCGTCAGCTCCTCTGGTCTTAGCCACAGCCACTTGCAGGCCTCAAAACCTTCAACCTGCAGGATTAGGCCAACCCAGATCCTGAGCCAGTAGTGCCACAGCAGGAAGGTGTTAGCTGACTCACCTGTCAGGCCTCAGGCTCTGGAATTAGTCTTGCTCCTCAAAGCCAGTATTTCGTGTTTTTTCAGTGAGCCCCAGGTGTTCAGGCATGACTTCTTCTTGCCAGCTACGTTTTCCTAAGATGTATGACCTGAACTCTGTCCTAGTGCCCTTGTTTGTTTTCATCTCTGGGTCCACTGCCTTACCCAGTGCTTGGCAAATAGGCAGTCAATAAATGTTTACTGAACTAACCTGAGATGGAAGGCCTCACCCAAAGTTCAGCTTATGTATTGGGGGCTCTAACCTGCTCTGCCTAGCCCTTGTCAGTCTGTTCACCCTGGGGCCTTTCCCCTAAATCTGCAGCTTGCAACAGGCAACCTGCCTTACACTGGACTTTTAGTCTGGGCCCTTCGAGGTAAACCTGTCATTGTGTCCACCTACCAGATCACATCACTTTAGAAACCAGTGGCTACGTAGAGAATGGCAGAGTTCCTTCCCTATATCCCACTAAATGGCATCATCTACTCAACACTTACCTATTAAGCATCTATACATCCCTGTGCTCAGCCACAGAACCCTGGCATTAAAGGTCTTACATTTTCCAATGTTCTGGTGCACTAATTCCAGTTTGGACTTCAGGGACCAGATCCTAGTTTTGGCTTTGGAAAATCTGTTCTTCAGAAAATGAAACATTCAACTGGTGACTGTTTTGGATTCCCACTGCAAACCTGTGATCAAGAGTACCCAGCTCTACTGCCTCATGGCCCAACTACAGACACACCAGGCTACATCACAACATCCCCGGTGCTGGCATAGAGGGCTGGTGTGACTGGGGGGAGGGAGAAGAAACCAGAAAGAATAAGGTAACTAAGTGTTAGACTTGTCCAAGAATACTGAGAGGCCTTGTCTGCAGAGAGTGGAACGGCTACTTTTGTTGTTTTCTCTTAAAATCATTTCCGGAGTCCCAGAACCAAGGCTGCAGCCAGAACCCTGAAGTAGCAGAAAGAAACACACTCAGCAGGTCATTGCCTGGTGGATCTGGCAGAGACACGGGCACAAGGGAAAGAGCCTACCACCACCAGTGTCTGCATATCAGAAGAGCTCTGCCCTCAGCAGGCCCAAGCCTGGTCCTGACGCTCTTGAGTTGCCAGCAATAACGTAAAATGAAAGAATAACAAAAGGGAGGAAAGGTGAACTGAAGTGTAAACTAACTCCACTCCAACTGCCCTGGTAGCTGCAGGTGCCCTCAGCTGCTCAACTCTTTGCACCTGCTCTCCGGTGGGAACAAGTGGCCTATTGTGTGCGGCTGTACGCGCGGAGGTGCTAAGCAAACAAGAAATGACTCTCCTGATCATAAAGTAGATGGGATTCCAGGAAAACTTTGCTAAGTCAAATAACAGCGATTGTAAAGCACTTGGTAAAATATAAACTGCTACATAAATACTTAATAAAAGCTCACAGCAATGCACACAAGGGCAACAAGGTCAAAAATTACCCAAGCTCTCTAGCCTGGAGGGTCTTGGAAAGAGTGAAAATTGTCTTCCTCCCTCTGGTTTTCTCAGCCACTTTGTATTCCTTTGCTCTTACCTGCCCTTCAGCCCTTGGCACTCCTCTGGATGTCTCTCTCCTGTCACTGATATATCTCTGTGGTTAGAGGGCTTCTAATTTTCATTCTGGGAAGTTGTATCAAATATTATTTGGAGCAACAGACATTGAATTCCATTTCTTTTGCTCAGAAGCCCCACTGGAGTTACGTGGTGTTATGGGGGAGACATTGGCTTTAAGATTTAATTATGGGAATCTCATCCCAAACTCTCCAACATCAGAAACTGAAAATAACCCCGACAACATCTCAAACAGGCAAACTACTTCCTCCCCTGTAGCCCGGAAGATACCTGAAAGAGTAAAATGAAGAGCTCACCGCTGTCCTCATGAGAATGATTATACCGTGGGGCTCCTTGTGAATCACTTTCACTTTGGTCTGTTTGGGAAGGCATCAGGGAAAGAACTGGAAATTCAAAGTCATTAAGGTGGCTTTATGGCATTCCTTCCTCTTTCAGACTCCCTCCCCAAATATCTTTGTCATAGGATCTCATAGCTTGTTAGAGATGGAAAGAGCTTTAGCAGTCATTTTGTCAAATTTCTTCATTTTATAAGTAACAGAAAAGGCTGAAGTGCAGTGACTTGCCCAAGGTCACACAACAAGTTCACGGCAGAGCTAGGATCCAGGCTGGACTCTCAGCCTAGGGCTAAAGGGGTCTCTTTTTGCATGGGCTCGAAAGCTTCACAGGAAATGCATAGGCAATGGCTTTATTATAAGAGGCATGTGTGTAGAGGAGATTGAATGGAGGGCTAACCCTGGAGGCAGGTGAAGGTCATCGTCTAGCAAGGGGCTGGAGAAGCTCTATGAGGAAGAGCTCCTTCTTCCAGGAGATGCCACCTTATAGCCTTGAGAGGATATGAGAGCAGAGAAGCATGGCAAGAAAGAGGGGCAGGAAAGGGACTTCTACTCTTGTGGGCCTGGACCAGGTAGGGATCAAGGAAAGGACAGGATAGAGCAGCACGGGCTAGAAAAAAAAATGGACAGAACACTCACTCCAGGTCTGCTGGACTAAAGATTAAAGCAAGCAGAGGACAGGATTTCTGCCAAGAATAGGAAGAAGACAGGAGGGCTCTGAACCCTGAAGGAAAGAAGCCAGGCATTTGACAGGCAGGACAGTGCGGCGGTTAAGGGCATGGACTGAATGGGTTTGAATCCCATCTCCCTTACTTACTAGTGACGTGACCTCTGGTAATTTACTTAATCTCATCAGCAGAATCAGTAAAATGTGGCCAATAATATTGTCCACCTCAAAAGGCTGTTGTGAGAATTACTTAGTCAATGTACATAAACTGCCTAGCACAGTGCCTGGCACATGGTAAGCACCATGGAAGAGTTAGCTATTTTTATCATTAGTCACCTCTACTGCTTCGGTCCTGCTTTTTGAAGTTTCACTGTACCCATACATAGGATTTGAGGGGCAAAAGAAAGAGAGCAGTGATCAGAATGCCTCAGGAAGGAAAAGGTAAGAGGAATTAAAAAGCAAAGGCAGATGAACCAACAGAAAGGGTAAGCCGCAGTTCCCCCAGCTTTCCTCCATCCCTCCAATGTCAAGTCCCCACAACTGCATGTTTTCCCCATATTTAGTGGCGGACAGAGTCAAAGGTGCCAGTGGGTAACCAACCATCCCGGTTTGCCTGGGACTGAGGGGTTTCCTGGGACTCAGGACTTTCTACACTAGAATTGGAAAGTCCCAGGCAAACTGGAACAATTTTATCACTGTAGGTGCCAGAGGGTGTTTGCTGTTCAAGATTATTATTTGTTAAAATCAGAGAGCAGAGCGCTGCTGCTAGATGTTATCCACTGGGGTTTAGAAAAGCTGGGTTATCCAGAAGCTATGTATAGGGATTTTTAATGGGACTTTCCTCATATCTATGAAGGAAAAAAAAGAGTTTCTTAAATAAATAGTTTTCACCAGGGGAATGATAGCCAATTTGAGGACGATGGTCTTTAGCAGGATAGTCACACAGCAATAGCCTCATTATCGGTGATTCTTATTTGTTTGCTTCGATGCTCTGATACATGCTATCTTTCTCCAAGTTCAATCCTCAGCATTGTTATTATGTATGTTTGAAAATAATAAAACTGCATTTACTTTAAGATGGTCTGTCAGTCAGGCTTTTCTTTAATTTAAACCGATGCTACCAATCTCTCAAAGTATTTCCTACTTCAGGGCCAATTGCCTTATTCAGCACCATGGGCTGACTTGTTTAAAAATAGAATTTGTGGGGATAGGTGGATTTGCTTAAGGAAAAAAAATTAAAAGTAATATTTCTGGAGAGATGCATAGAAAGAATTATTCAGGAAGCTGCTGAAGGATCTGTGTTTGTAAAGAGAGTCTAGAAAGGCTATCAATTACCCAGTGTTTAGTTCCATTTATTCAGGGTAGAATGTCCCCCTACATCTGATCTACTCTTCTACATTAATGTCTAGTAAGTGGGGGATGCTTTAATTTTTCAAAGATATTTCATATACATTTTCTTATTAAAGACTCACAACAACCCTCTGAGGTAGGCGGGGGAGTCATTAATTTCACCATTTCACAGAAGGAGAAAACAAAACACAAAGAGTTTAAGTAACCTGACTAAGGACACACAGTGACATCATGGGGAAGCTAGGTCTAGTATTCAGGTCTGTTTCCCACAAGTATGTTTGTTGGTTCATCCATTGAATTCAATAAACATGTATGGAGAGTCTACTCTATGCCAGGTACAACTAAGCAATGAGGACGTACAGATGGAAGACACAGTACTTGTCTTTAAGGAGCTAGTATAAAATTAGAGATAGACATGCAAAAGCTCTCAATGCAGGGTAACCGGGGACATGATAGAGGGAAGCCTAGATGCCAGGGAGCCTTAATGCAGATGAGGGTGTGGGACAGGAGGATTCAAGGTCCTCAGAAGCAATGATATTGAGTTAAGAATAAGTAAGGGTAAGCCAGCCCAACCGCTATTTCTCTAGTTCCTTCTAGGATGGTCCTTGTCTTAAACCTTCCTAATAGTATTTGGAAAGTAGCTTTTCAGCACGAGTTCTTACGTAGTGCAACCCCCTACATGTCCCTCCAGCCCCAAACTGCTGTATCCCTACCTCAGGTGGGAACACCTTACTCTGGCTCCTGCTCAACAGAGACTCATCCCAGCTCTGGGCCTCAAGCTGTGCCCAGAAGCAAGGAGAAAGATGACGAAATGGGCCAACAAGTGGCTCAAACCAAGGAAGAGTTCATTTGGGTGGTTTTTAAGATCCATATGACCATGTGGATCACTAAGACATGAGGGGCCAAAAAGTAGGAAGCTCCTGTGACACTGTAAATATGAATTAAATTTCCTTTCACAGGGAAATGAAACTACACTATAAAGGAGACAAACCCAAGGATCAAAGCCATACTCACATAAAAGAATAAAACTCATTGGCTTGAGAAATTGGGGCATCATGACTGATTTTAATGATCTCTCTCCTTTTCTACAAAGGTTAACCCAAGGACGATAGAAAGGGCTTTAGAGGATTGAGCAACTAGACTTGACCTTCAAACCTTCAACTAGACTTATCCTGGTTTTGAATGTAATTTAGCGCAGCTTCACAACGGCCCTATAGAGTAGGTATCATTACTCCCATCTTACAAATAAGGTAACAGAATTTGATGTTAAATGACCTGCCCAAAGCACACAGTCAGCGTTTAAACCAGGATTAAAATCTCCATCTGGATCGTTCTAAAGACTGCACTCTTCCCAATATGCATTGATCACCTGCCTCATGTCTCCTAACCTCCCAGGATCTTCTCACTATAATCCTCAGCCTGCACCACTTATGATGAACTGGCTGCGAATCGACAACCTGCAGACTGCAGGGACCAGCCATCAACCCACACGGCTTTTTCCAAAGAGGATGTAGAAAAATTATTTGGAGGAATGGCAGCATCAGTGGAATCATTTTACGACCTACCAAAGCACCAATTTTGAAGGAGGCAATAATAATTAAAAGCCATAGAAGCTCTAATATGTTAATTTCCTAAAAGCAGTTATATTTCTTCAATGCATCATCTCCTAAGCCTTCTGGGCTAAAATAGAAGATCTCTGGTACATGGACCAGTGATGGTAAGAGGAGACAGGCCTTCCCCAACTATGAGAATCACATTTCAAAGAGGAAATTAGGAGGTGATGTTTATTTGTTGAGGGTATGGATATGCTGGGACCTGCCTTGGAGGTCCCCGAATACTCTTCATATCACAAAATGATTCAATTGAGCCTAGGAGGGGCTGGCATTGTGTACTAATAAGACACAGCCTGCTTAAAGTAATAAGCCATCCAGCATTCAACAGGCAATCTACAGACATATCAAACATTGAGCCACGAAAATGTCTCCTCCTGCTACTTAAGACATGTCAGTCGACCAAGTACAGCCCATCCTGAATGTGGGGCACTGTATTAAGCCATCCGTCAACAGGATAAGCTGTGTTTTTCTCATTCAATTTCGAAGGTAAAGCTACTGTATGTGACACCATAATCTTAAGGGATAAATGTCACTGTATTGCCAGACAGTACATCCTGATAAATAGCTGTCACTAAAGACTACTTTTAAGATAAATCTCTCATGAAAAATATGCCAATCTAAGCCTGTAGAGGGATTATTACATGGGGGAACTCCCCAAACTGATCTGTCTTGCCTTACTGAAATTTTCAAGAATTCTTAGCTGCCATAAATATTTCATGCTGTACCAAATTATGCCATTTTATGCATAATCCATTTCTCCTTCAAAGCCTTTCCATGGACAATCTCGACTTATCTAAGGTAAGGTAGACTATGTAAACTGCCACCCTAGCAAGCGGCATTATAGTTAGTACTTTCATTCTAGGGCACACACTGAGGCTAACATAGCAGTTCCCCAAATTAGAAAGAATGAAGTGTCATATTTCTGCTTCTGGGAAAACTAAAGTAGAAATGAAATCCAAAAATGTCTGAGGGGGACCAAGGACTGTAGAGATAGTGATAAATCAAATACTAAAGACCCATTTGTCCCTCTCTCCTTCCTACCGGCCTTTCACAAGCAGAGCTGCCTGCAGCATAGGGAGTAAAGGAAGAGCCAGCCATGAGAAGAAAGAGCTGGAAGGTTGAACACTGTACTTCAGCTTCTAACTCTCAAGCCATCACCACAGTGGCTGAGAAGAGCTACAGAGTCTCAGCTTCAGCAAGCTTTTAGCCTGACTTGTGCCTAAGCAACTCCTGAATCAATGGACTTTAGGACCTGAATCAGTGCCATTGAATATTATATCCATTGTCCATGGTTTATTTCTTCCCACGCCCTCTTCCTCTTGGCTCTGTATTTTATCTTGTATATGTGCTTCCCCATTGCTGTTTTTATTGGCTGTCCCATATTTAAAATTGTATGTACATTGCCCTGAGCCCTTAGGGGAAAAGCACCCTATAAATCTAAAACAAAAATAAATAAATAAAACCCAAACAACAAATAATAAACAACCTATTTTAGCACAAGAGCATGGGAGCTATGTATGGCAACTGCTGCATACCACTGGTCTGTTCTGACGCGACTGGAATAAAATGTACACATTTATACGTATGCCTGAGTATATATGCACTTTGGAATATAGGTCTTTACATAATTAATCCTTTTACCTCCAGAATGAAGATTCTGAAGGTCTTTTTTTTGTTGTTGCTATGTAAACCAGTGAAAGACTTGTTAGTGCTAGAAATTTGCCCCACCCCACCCAAAGTCCTCAAAACATAGTGTTCTTAATATAATTGAATTATAAAAACAGAATCAACTATTCTCCTTTGCCTTTCCTAGACCATAGGGGAAAAAGGAAGGTAATTTGTTCATCCAATTTTTTATTATTTTTGCATACGCTAGAAATTGGGTGTTCAGGATTCTCTTGTTCACTCTAACTTGCTGATATGCCATGGTCTATCCCTCCAACCCAGTAGAAAAGAGAGAAAAATAGTCTCCTTACTACACTTTTCTGAAACATCCAGATTTTGAGACAAGGACAAAACTCTTTGAAAACTAAAATAATTGCTCTGCATATTCCCACTTTTGCCTTTCCGATTCAGCAGAGAAATCCTGGAGGGGCATTATAAACACTGGAAGACTTGTCTGGTCAGTGAAAATAAGAGAGAGAATTCATGATGAGTATGTGTGTGTGTGTATGTGCATGTATAATTTCTCACATGAAATGGGAGGTAAGATTGCATAGGATAAAGAGGAGGCTCCTTCACTGTTTTTTTTAGGAGATGAGGTCTTGCTATGTTGCCCACGCTGGACTGGTACTCCTGGGCTCAAGTGATCCTCCTGCTGCAGCAACTCGAGTAGCTGGGAGTACAGATGTACGCCATCACACCAGACTCGGATTCATAACAGAGGTGGCTATGTAGAACTGTCAGCCAGAAGACAACAGCAATATTGTGGAGCTGACAGCTGGAGCCAGGCCCATCCATCCCAGCAACACAACAAAGGGACAGGAAGAGCAACCAGGGCTGAATAACAAAGGGAACTAAAGCATCATGCCACAAAGTAAAGTACAAGTAGTTGTCTAAGCAGAATTGATAAGCCTCAAAGTCACTAGAGAAGTATAAACCCCTATATAGGAGAAGCCAGCTGACTACACAGACAGGGCTGAAAGAAAAGACTCAGGGGAGAAAAATTGTAAAGGATTATAGAGACAAGGCCAGGTAATAGAGAGGCTAGCGTTTAGATGGTGCTCAAGGATGATGGGAATGGGATGCCTGAAGGTTTTGCTGTCCTGTCGTCAAGTTTAAAGTCTAGCAAAGTTGAAACCAGGAGGAGGAGGAGAGGCCTGATGGAGAAGTCATTGGTCAGGCTTCATATAAAAATAGATGGAAAACTGATGAATGAATAAATAAAATGTTCTATGCACATATTAATACAATGAAATATTATTTGGCCATAAAAAATGAAGTACTGATACATGCTACAATTTGGATGAACTTCAAGAACATTATGCTAAGTGAATGATTCCACTTATACGACACCTCTAGAATGGGTAAATCCATTGTGAAAGAAAGCAGATTGCTGGTTGACGGGGGCTGGGGGAAGCGGAGGATGCGGAGTGACCACTAATGGGCACAAGATTTCCTTTTGGGGAGATGAAAATATCTTGGAACTAGATAGAGACGGTGGTTGTACGACATTGTGAATGAGCTAAATGCCACTAGATTATACATCTTAAAATGGTTAATTTTGTTATGCAAATTTTACTTTAAGAAAACACACACAGATACACACACACACACACACACACACTCAATACAAGTGGACAGAGCCTCCGTTGTGATGCCTCTAGAGGGAGCTCTCCCTGGACTTCTGGGGAAGAGGACTGGTTGATTTTCTTTCCTCATTCTCATGAGGTTGTGAACTTCTTAGCAGGGGCAGGTGCTGGATTTTACTTATCACTATATGCCCTACAGGGCCTAGTATATAGTTAAGTGTTCAGTCTGTGCTGAATGAGCCTGAATTATCAGGTGTTAAATGTAAAGACAAAACAGCATTTTTTCTCTCTCAAACTATGGGTTTTTGAACATGTATAGGTTTAAATAGTTTCTCTAATTTAAAGATAAACTTCATTAAACAATAAAACTGGTGGCGTGTGTGTGTGTAGGGGTAGGGGAGGCTGAGGAGGGAGGATTGCTTGAGCTCAGGAGTTCGAGACCAGCCTGGACAACACAGTGAGACCTCATCTCCAAAAACAATAAAAATTAAAAAAAAAAAACAATGAAACTGGGCTTACATAATATCAAACTATTCAGAAGAAAAATGGAAATTTCAGTCAATTATCCAGATATTTGGCCTAGCAGTTCTAAAAGGATGCTTGAGAATATATTTACTGAAATGTTCACTCTTCATACAGGTTTTATCAGTACCAACGCAGGCAAAGCGTACACTTCCCTATTGTTAAGCCCCGTGTTAACTTGCTAATGTGGGTTCCTTTGTTTTTCTCTTGGTCCCATGGACTTTCTAATTGAAACTCTCTTTAGTTCCACAAAGGCAAAAGCTGGAAGATTTTCTGCCTTTGGCAGTTGTAGGAAATCTCTGCCTGCAGGATACATGGGTGGCTCACATGAAAGAGGTCACTTCACATAGGCCAAGCTTGCTAATTCGAAGATTTCTCGGCTAAATCCTGATAGCCAAGCCAATGTTTATGTCAAGCCAAAATGGGGTAGTGGTGGGAAGTTGAGAAGGACAAATGATAGGCTTATCTGGTACTCTCTGAGACTAGACCCGTGAAAACATTCTCTTCATTCACATTTCTATTGATTCCATTCACAAAAGATATACATTGAAAGGATAGGAAATATGATATATATATTGCTCAATATTTTCTTCAGCATCAAAATTTCCTTTTGATCAAGTGTCTCCACTGTCAAGTCTCATTCCCTGTCAGGATCCTGGATTTTCACATTTTTTTCTGGCTAAAAGTGAAATATTTTCAAAGGAACAAAAACTTGGCCTATAAAGGTAACAAAGTTACAACTCATTTGACAATATGAAGTGGCAATTGTTACTTAAGACTAAATTAAATGAGAAACTGAATGAAAAGCTCTGGAAAAGGTTTAAACTATAGATGAGACATGACTGCAAAGCTAATCTTTATAAATGGTACAAGCAGAGGGCATACGTGTCTTCAGGCTAAAGAACTGCATATTATTAAATGTATATTCCTGAGTAATGTTTTTTTAAAAATCTAGTTTGACAGTATTCCCTGGTTTCATCATTGCATTAGGTCAGTAAAATAAGGACAAGTTAATTATAACCTGACGTTACTAACCAAGGAGGAGTCACTTCCTGGATTACTCGTATTCTTTCTGCAAATATGTTTGATTTCTTTCCTTCCTCCTTTCCTACCCTCATTCCTTCCTTCCTTCCTCCTTCCCTTCTTTCCTGGATAGTATATATCAACAATAAAAGTTGTTGTGAAAAAACATATTTTTCAGAAGTATAAATAGGAGTTTGGAATAACATAATAACTTTTCTCCATACTACAATATTTATTTTATTTTTTTCTTCAATTCCCCAGGGCATTTAAAGTTAACAAATAAAACAAAAAGCATTTCAGTTAACAAAGTTCTTTTAAGGATGTAAAAGTGCATTTGGCTAACTTTTGGACTCAATCAAATTTAGCAGGCTTTGATAGAAGAGAATTTTCTTGGTTCTAGGGCAACATCCTTCATGAAAGTATACTGGACGTGAAGTAGTTAACATAAGCAAAATTCAATAAAATTTCCTCATAGACCTGGGAAGAAATTTTTTTGAATTAACTAAAACTGGATCATCTGATTTTTTTCCCTTAAGCAATAGAAGATATATCCAATGGGCTTACAACATTTGAGGTAAACAATCACAACAATGAAGACACCAATACTAGGTGCTCAAATATTTGTTAAATGAGTAAATAAAAGAATGAATGAGCACATTAGTAAACAAATATATTGTAAAGTAAAATTTCCTTTTTAATAAGAGGCCATGATTATTAGATATGCTGCTTTAAACTAGTACTCAGGAACTGTTCATTTTTTGTCATATTAATGTAACAGTGGACAAGTCACTGGCATGGTTTCTCATTGAGTTTATGTAAGAACCACATGTTTGATCTGTGAATGTTTTCTTCTTAAAATATTATATAGTTTATACATGTTTTAAAGCATCAGCTTTTTACAAAGCCAAATACCAACTGCTTTTCTCTGACAATTAAAAAAAAGTATGTTCACGATTCTACTTAGTACCTGATGAGCTTTTAGGACAGCAAATACACGGTATTTCTCCAGAGTGAAGGGGGTTGCATGGAGCCATTAATCCCTCCAGCCTGATTCACGTTTGCTAGAGGGAAGTCTATCTCCACACAAGTTCAGTGCCTCATCCAGGATGGCATGTAACCTCACTCTCATTGTCCTATGTCAGTAAAATAGCTTAGATGAGAAACAAGCTCTTTTCAGGCATGTGATTTGTCTTTCATTGGGAAGAGGGGGGGTGGAGGGGAAAGAGAGAAAAAGGAAAAGTAACATGAATGAGCTTCCAGGATGTGACAGTCTGCTAGGGGCTTTACATTTATGACCTCACCTAGTAGTTACAACAGCCCTGTGATATGCCCTTCCCTTATAGAGGAGGACCTTGAGACTTTTAGGTTAAGTGACTCACCTAAGGCCACACATAGTTAGGAACAGAACTGAGATGCAAACCCAAGCTTATCTGGTTTCAAAGCCTTCCTTTGTCTATTATATTACATTGCTAATAAATTCCTTCCTACATCTCATGTCCCTGTATTGGGTCCCACTAGAATGTAAGCTCTTTAAAGCAGGTAACTTGCCTTTTCCACTCTTGCATCCCTAGCACCTAGCTTGGTACCTAACACATGTATCTCAATACATAAATGTTGAAGGTATGAGTGAATTAATAAATTAATAAGGGGAAAAACACACAGACTGTCAGACCTGGAGGGGTTCTAATCCAAACATCTCAATTTTTTAGATGGGGAAACCAAGGAGATTAAATCATTTACTCTCGTTTAAACAACTAATTAGTGAAAGATTCAAAATTCTCTTTGGTATTCTCCTCTACAGCATGCTACTACTCATACAATCATTTTTAAAAGCATGTTACTCAACTCCTAAACATTCTACCCTCTTGATTTCTTTTTTTTTTTTGAGACAGAGTCTCATTTTGTTGCCCAGGCTAGAGTGCC
>NW_012149952.1:9469323-9478655 GCF_000956105.1 Propithecus coquereli
CTCTTGATTTCATTCCTTAATTGCAAGCTATTCCTCACACGTGCAAAACAATGGAGGTTAGGAATCCCACTAGCCCACTAGAATGAAAGCTCCATGAGGACAGGGAATTATGTCTGTTTTTTTCACTTCAACATGTCTGATGCTTAGAAGTGCTTAGTAAATATTTGCTGAATAAATGAATATATATGATTTCCTTTTCAGTGATGAGCAAATTCTTCACAGATAATGCCAGTTAGCATAGATTATATTAACAAATACTCAAATGATCAAATATTTCAGTAAAATTTCTCAGTGAAAGAGTACTCCTTTTTCCCTCCTCTTTCTTCTTTCCTCCATCTTCATCTGTAAAATGCATAAAAATAAAGGTATTCATTTCATAGGATTGCTATAAAGATTAAAAGAGTTAAAACATACAAAGTACTTAGTATGGTACCAAATACATAATTAACTTAGTAAAACGATTGCCATTAATATGAATATGATTACTTCAAATCAAATAAATAAAGGTCCACATAATGGGGAAATGGAGGAAACAAAGACAAAAAAAAGGTTGTTGTACATTTCACACGTTGTAAATGTCCCTGAACACACAGTTACTGATGTGCTTCAATGTTTGTAAATTCTATGAGAGCTAAAAATTATAAACAGCATTTGTCCGGCACATCATAAGTTGCTCACATGTATACTTTTTCTAGAATTTTTCTTGCAAAATTAATTAATGGAGGCAGAGAGAAGACATAATTAACAATCAGATAAACATATGACGATTATTCCTCAAATATTGTTATATTTAATTTCCAAAAAAAGATCACCTCTCTACGAGTTCTTGTCCATTCCAGCAAAGGGTGTCATTTTCCGCCACAGGGCTATGGCTGCAGATGTAGCCAGGCAAAGCACTATAGAAGCTGATGAAAGATTTCAACTTCTGAATTAGTTCCCTAAAAGAAAAACAAAACATCTGCGCATAAGAGGCAAGTAAACACAGTATGAGAAAAGTTTAATTTCCTTATCAGCATGACAGAAAGGCTCTGCCAGGCTGATTAGAGCAATAAATGATTTTTAAAGACATTCTTGGCTACAAGGCCACAATTTCTTTTTTTTAAAATCAATAAAATGATATTAGACAAAAAGTTCCCTGGTATATAAGATGCTGGTCCTATCAGAAAAATGATTTACTTCCAACATCCATTTTCTAAGATGTTCGGCTTCCATTTTTTGTTCAGAATGCCGTTACCTACGTATTCAAAGGTGCTGATTACAAGGCACGTTGGAGCACTACATATCTTTTGGTTTCTGAGTGTAATTGAGTGCATTGATTGTAATTTACAATGCTATTACCCCAGAGATGGCCCCTTTCCATATAGGATCTGGCTAATGGTTGCAGATCAGAATCTCAGGGTACCCAGAACAGTATAAGCTCCATGAAATTTTCCTGACATTATAGTCAGAGAAACTTGCATCTGCTAGAGGAGAAGGTTTCTTTGTTCTCTGACTGTATATTGTGGTTCCTTATGAAGGGGAAGAAAGGGGGAATATGATTCTAGTATATTTTATTATTTGTTTGCTTTGCTTTTTATGCTATATATAAGACAAATGTGTGTGTGTGTGTGAGAGAACATATTATGTATGCAATTGTGTATAACATACATATATAAATACTAGCAAAATTTCTGATGTATTATCTTGTTTCAGATGTACATGGATACACAAGGCAAAACACCATAGACTGGAGAGAAGTGGATATGTTTATAAAGAAATATTAAAACATCTGTGTAATAGATGTCCAGTGGTAAACAAAAATAAAACACACTTTATTTTCTAAAACAATGTTCCTGATAGAAAAAAAGTTAAAGCATTCTTTACACGGGAGGAGGGGGGAAGAGGGAGGAGGGGACGGGTATTTGTATACACAAGGAGTGCAATGCTCACTACCCGAAGGATGGACATATTTGAAACACGGACTTCGGGGGGGGCGGGGGGAAGCAAGGGCAACACACGTAACCTAAACATCTGTACACCCATAATTTGCTGAAATAAAAAAAAAGAAAAAGAAAAAAAAAAGCATTCTTTACATCCAAGTCTACAGTACATTTAGACTAAGTTTTGGAGACTCTGGTCAGGGAATATTCTGATGGTGGAGTAATTATTCACTACTGTCTCTGGGCTAAGAATGGATTGGCCTGGTGTACAGGCCTCTGTAGGAACCAGGAGACTGAATCTCATTCGTGCACTGGTAGAAGTCCAGAGCCCAGACATGCCTTCTGGGAGTTGGTCTCAGATCTGGCTAAAAGAGGAAGACTGGTGGAAATATCTTCTTGTATTTAATGCCATTTTCCATTTTATTATTGTTGTGGTTTCAATATGGTTTGTTCCCACCATAACTCATGTTGAGGCTTGGACCCCAGTGTGGCGGTATTGGGAGATGGTATCTTTAAGACGTGAAAATGGGTTAACGTCTTTCTTTCAAGAGTGGATTAGTTTTCGAGGGAATGGATTAGTTCCCAGGAGAGCAGGTTGTTACGAAGCGAGGTTGCCTCTCATGTTCGTCCTTTTCACTTGTGCCCCGGGGTCCCCTTTCATTTCTCAGCCACATTTTGATACTGCACGAGGCCCTAACCAGAAGCTGCCAGATGCAGCTGCTCAATCTTGAACTTCCCAGCCTGATAAATAAACCTCTTTCTTTATAAATTGTCCAGTCTCAGGTATTCTGTTATAGTAACACAAAACAGACTAAGACAATTACCATAAAACTATTTCTTTGAACTAATGACTGAGAGAAAGAGAGAGAGAGAGACAAGAGACAGAGAGAGGGAGAGAGGGCTCTCAGCACATGTTCACAAAGGTCTGGGTCAC
Organism: Propithecus coquereli; assembly: GCF_000956105.1. Taxonomy (NCBI): domain Eukaryota; kingdom Metazoa; phylum Chordata; class Mammalia; order Primates; family Indriidae; genus Propithecus; species Propithecus coquereli. The sequence continues at coordinate 9,472,177 of NW_012149952.1, forward strand.
AGCAAAGCCAGGGTGATGGACAGAGTAACTCAAGAAAGGTTATTGGGACATACATATAACTCCTGATGCCCCAAGAGTTGCTTCCTGCTATACCGGTACTCCCTCGCAGCCTACTCCTGGTGTCGGAGCACCGTCAATCTCTAAGGAGAAGAGGCTCAATACTGAGCTCTGAAAATAAAAGTCAACATTATAGTTTCTCACAGAGGAAAAAGATGGGTTCAATTAACGGCTAATAGGAGAGATGCTCTATTTTACAGGGTAATAACGCAGTTCCCAAGAGTGGAAACTGAAAGACTAAAGGCTGAGGCTGAGTAATTCCCCCCACTCCATAAGGAAATGGAATATGGCCATTAGTCTATGAGAAACAATGGCCTTCTCTTTAATGAAAGAGTTTCCCTTAGGCCTCCTCCTACCTCCAGACCTTCTTTCACTAACGTAGCACATGGTAAGAAAAATTGAACCCATAGCAAAGCCTTCCAACTTGATTTCCCTGGAAGTTAAAACAAAATCACGCTGAACTTCTCCTAGCCCTTGTGGTTTTCTTGGCTGATTGTAAAGATTATTGACAAGTTGAAGGAGAACCAGATGAGGTTCAATCTAAATGCCAAGGGGATGAGGGGCTGTAATAAACTTAAGACCTCCCACTTCAGTGTAGAAGGGTATTACCTGAAAGGGTCAAGATACATGTCTGAGAAAACTATAAAGAATGTGAATAATGTGAACACAGTCTGGGTCATCACATTCTATTAATAGAACTCAGGGAATCTGTTTGAAAGTTGAACAAGTTAACTTGGGAAAATAAAAGGTCATCCTACTTCATTACCTCCACAGGACATATAGGATGGACTACAGGAAGAGAGAGTGCTTTTTAAACTTACTTCTGCGTTAGTTATTTTGAATTTATAACACGTTTTCATTCAGTAACCATGTTACATTAATAATCATGGTTGGGTTCTCAGAACAGCCCCTTCAAACCTGTTATGGGTAGTAGCGAAGAGTACTGATTTTGGACTCTGACCCAGCTGAGTTTCAAATGCCAGCTACTCCCTCACTTACTCAGCAGGGAAAACTTAGGCACATTCTAAACTTCTCTGAGCCTTAGTTTCCTTATCTGTATAATGAAGATAACGATAACACATATCTCGCACAGAGTAATCCCTTCACTGTGTTAGCTGTTGCCAACATTACCTTTATCATGAGTCCATAGAATAGAATATATTATATATATGAAATATATATTATATTCCAGATAAATTTCTATATGGAGGACAATTAAAATTTTTTCAAGTTCCAGATAATTTTATGTGCACATGATAATTAAAATCCCTCATCTTTTGAGGTGGGTATCAATAAGTAAAACCACGTTCTCTCCCAGCAGATTTTTCCTGGTACTCTTTTTCAAAGGCTAGCTAGCTACTAAGCTGGGTAAACCTCTTGACTAATTTGGTATAGCATTTTGAATGGTCCTCTTCTCTGAGCCTGGTAGGAAGGTGGTGGCGGCCTTCAGAGGGATTTGTGTCTAAGAATTTAAGCATCAGATGTGGATGGCTAAGATGAAGTCAAGTTAGAAAAAGAGATCAGTCATCTCTCTGGAGATGCAATGCAAATCAAAACCACAATGAAATACCACTTTACACCCACTAGGATGGTTATAATAAAAAAGACAGACAATAACAATTATTGATGGGGATGTGAAGAAATTGGAACCCTCATACATTGCTGATGGGAATGCAAAATGGTGCAGCCGCTGTGGAAAACAACTTGGCAGTTCCTCCTAAAGTTAAGCATAGAGTTACCAGATGAACCAGGAATTCCACTCCTAGGTACATACCCAAAAGAGTTGAAAATAGGTACTCAGATAAGTGCATGTTCATAGCAGCAGTATTAACAATAGCCAAAAGGTGGAACAAGACAGATGTCCATTCACTGATGAATAAACAAAAGGTGGTATATCCATACAATGCAATATTATTCAGCCTCAAAAAGGAATGAAATTCTGACACATGCTACAACATGAGTAAGCTTTGAAAACACTATGCTAAGTGAAAGAAGTCAGTCATGAAAGATCACATATTATATGATTCCATTCATGTGAAATGTTCAGAATATGCGAATCTATAAAGACAATAAAGTAGATTAGTGGTTGCTTAGGACTGGGGAGATGAGGGTTGGGGAATGATAGCTAAAGGGTCTAGGGTTTCTTATTGTGATGAAAATGTCCTAAAATTCATTGTGATGATGGCTGCACAATTCCATCACTATACTAAGAATGACGGAATTATACATTTTAAATGGATGAGTTGTATAGCATGTGGATTAAATCTCAATAAAGCTGTTGCCCCTGCCCCTCCAATAAAAGGGTAGAGAAGAGGTGAGAAATATATCTCAGAGAAAGAGAGGCTTGTCTACTCTGGGGAGAGATGCCCCTTGGAAGAATGGAAGGATACAGTCAGGAGATCTGGGAAAAGACAGGTTTAGATGGAAATAAAATAAACACACAGGTGAGGAATGAGGAAAGAAATTTGTAAGAGCTGCAACTTTAGCACTGCAACAGCTGTAAGCAGTGGCTAAAATTGATTTCTTCCTTCATCTTTTAAAATAAAATCTTTTGGTATTCTTTCTCATTGTAAAAGAAATAAATGCCCATTATGGGGAATTTAGAAAATAAAGAAAGGTAGAAGGAAAAAATTCACACTCCCAGCAGCCAGAGAAATCACTGTTAACATTTGAGTGTATTTCCTTCTAGACTTTTTTCTCTTGAGTAGAATTTCGCATTTATTTCTTTAAAACCTATTCTTCTTGACAGGCTTGTTTTCTGAGTCCTTTTTGGTTCTTAGTGTGTATTATCCTCATTGGAACCTACCTAGAGTCCCAGGTGGATTTGATTAAAAAAGAACCTCAGAATAATGAAATAAATGCTAGTTCTCAAATAATTCCCAGGCCCTGTGGGATGAGGCAGTACCAGCCTTTTGAAGAACAAAGAGCAGGTCTCCAGCACACTAGAAAACTGGCCAATACCTAAGAGTTCCAAAGGACAGTGTTACAGTGTAGGCCATTCCTTTATGCAAAACCTTCTGAATTACTGTGGGAAAAATAAACCTTGGTTTCCAAAAAAACTTTGATTCTTGAAAATAAATCCAGACATACTATTTTGGAGGGTAGAAAAACAGACTTTCTAAATGGTTGGAGAGTTAATGAGCTTTTCAAAGGACAGCAACAACAGGTGATAATGTCCTCTGACATGACAGCAGCAGAGTGTGACAGGAGCAGTTTACCTCCTACTGAGTTTCCTGGCCTCTCCCATCTCTCTGTCTCTTTCTGTCATTCCTTCCTATACTTGTTCTAGCCTGGGAATTAAGTGTACTTTATGTTTTTCATTTCTTAGATAAAGCTTTATATCCCCTTGCTTATAATTTTAAAAGGAGATGAGTTGAAGATTTCTATTCCTCTCTTTTTAAAAAGACACCTGAAACTAAACTGACATATTAATTATCCATGTATGACTCAGTCCAGATTTTTTTCTTTGTGCTAATAGCCTATGACAGACAACAGGCAGTTTGCTTGACTGAATTGTCTTTAGGGGAAAAAAAAGGATAAAAAGTTTGGACAATTAGTTGCCTGGGATGGGAAAAACAATTTGATTGAAGGGAATGTTCTTTGATTCTAATTCCATTTTATTCTAATACATACATGTCAAACACACCATTGATATATAAATAGTGGAGCCTACGGCTCTCACTTAGGGCAAACCCAACATTTGCTTAGGGCAGTCTGCTCAGGAAAAAGAATCTCCTCATAGAGGTTTCCATTCAATGTGTTAAATGTGGAACTAAAGGATAGGGCCTCCTTGCATGCACGAACCATTTTGAAATATTGCAGTTGGGTGCACGTGATCTTCCCTGGAGGGCTTCCATCATCCTGGAGAGGAGTGTCCCCTTCTTTGGTTGTGGGGGAGGAGAACGAACGCTTTTGCTGTTTTGCAATGATTTGCTTGGGCAGGCATCAAAGCAGCACTAATTGGAAACCACTGCAAGTAAAAACAGCCTTTCATCCCCGACTGCAGATCCTGAACTTTTTTCCTTTATTAATAAGGTTCTTTTTTTAAAAAAAATGTAAAATAATATGAGCTCATTATTTTTAAAAAATTAAAACTGTAGGAAAGTATGTAAACTAAAATAACTAAAATTGGAATGATGTGATGATGCCTAATTCTGATGGAGACAGCCTTTCAGTTTGACCCCAAACTACAACTTTGTACCATTCCAAAGACCACTAGCCCATACTTTTTCTCATACCATTCCTTTTGCCTGGAACATCTTCCTTTCTTTCCTCCATCTGTTGAGAGTTTGTTTGAACTTACCCTTCAGGTCCAGCTCAAAAGTTACTTTTTCCAAGAAGCCTTTCTTAACTCTCCCAGGAGAGCTGCTAACTTAAACCATCTGTGATTCTGCCACTCTTAGCTCAGTTTTGGCACTTACCCCAATGTACGAAAATTATTTATTTGTATGTCTGTCTCCCTAACCAGGCTAGGAGCTCCTCCATTCACTGGCGCCTAACCCTTACACAATGCTGAGCACAGAGTGGTGTTGACAAATGTTGAAAGAAGTAGAGTCCTATTTAGGGCAGAATGACTTGTACCAGACCTGAAACTCGTTGATTCACTCAGTACACACTTTGTTGTTTTGTTCAGAGGGTGGGAGACACCACTGGGCAGTCTGAGACGGAGTGGGAGTAAGCATTGATTTTGGCCCAGGGAGCTGAGATCAGCTTTTGTTCTTTTCTTTCTAGGTCATTTACTAGTGTCACCTAATCCATTGCCCCTTTAGACCAAGTCAGAGGGGAAGGAGAGGAGGGGGAGGGCAGGAAGTGGAGGGCTGGAATACATAGATGTAATTTCACAAGGGTGGAGGGAATGTGACTTGTTTACATGTTAGACTAGAAGCTTGGTATACAGATGCAGGATGGACTATTCAACTATAGATCTGGGGTTTTGAAAAGGAAAAGATATTGCTCGTGTATTCTACAAAACAATAGAATGGGTATGAAAATGACAAGGTAAACAGTAGCATAAGGGAAGTGGCGAGGGAGGCATTCGAGAGGCAAAGGAGGGAGAGGCTGACAACTGAGATTTGCAGAAAATATGAGAGCTGGAAGGACCTGTGATGGTCTGACTTCTATTCTGATTATACTACTTGTGCATCTTGTTCTACCCTCACTGTTTTAAATCTGATGACAGATATTTTCAATACTTCTCCCTTAAAAGAACTCTGAGTCCCACACATAGACCACCAGTCAAGTATCAAATCGCCTTGAAATTGAACTAAGCTATTTCTAAGATTAGTTGTGTGTTGCAAACTACCCAGTTGGGGGCAGACAAAACAAACAGATGACTTCTGAATGCTACCAAAGGAATCCTGCATTTCTTTGTGTGTTGTTATTTTAATAAGGCAATGGGCTTTTCAACTCATAATCAGATTCAGACAGCTTGCTCACAATCTCCGCAGACTGAATGCTACAATAGGGTTCCTTTGCAATTATCATATTTTTAATCACAGAGGCTGGAGCTTGGGCATGGGCGTGGGGGTTGCTGGAGGCACATATATTTTTCTGGACAGTGTGAAATGCTGTGCAGAACATACTGAGAAATTTACAGAGGTACTAACACTCTGCCAAAACAAACCCTCCTAATAACATCAGACTGCAGGGGGCAGTGTATTTAGCAAGAGATCATCTTAATTCCCACTTCTCCTCTCTCCCTAAGAGGGTTTACAATGCCTATTTGAGGGCGTTAAAGAAAATCAAACACTCTCCTGTTGTTTTGTTTTCTTCTTCTGCCAGAGAATTCAGAAAGAAAGGCTCTATCTCAGACTTTAATACTGCAATTTGCAAAACAAAGATGAGAAGCATAATGGGGCAGGCTCATGCTTCCAACACCCCAAGTCTACAGGCTTTGTCAAGTTTTTTTTACTATCCTGCTATCTTTTTTTTCCTCTGGGGGTTAGCCACAAGTTCAGAAAATGAATCTCAACAAAGTGCCAAATCCAAGTGCCCAGCCCAAATCCCATTTATCAATGTCTACTTTCCCTGGATTAATCAACACCCATAGAGCCACCCCTGGTAAGGTGAAAGGGAATAGGTCCCACAGAGCCCAAGGTAGAAGCCATGGCACACATGTAGTAAGTCCTCACTTAACATCATTGATTGGAAACTGCAACTTTAAACAAAACGACAGGCCGGGCGCGGTGGCTCACGCCTGTAATCCTAGCACTCTGGGAGGCTGAGGAGGGAGGATCATTGAGCTCAGGAGTTCCAGACCAGCCTGAGCAAGAGCGAGACCCCCGTTTCTACTAAAAAATAGAAAGAAATTACTTGGACAGCTAAAAATATATAGAAAAAATTAGCCGAGCATGGTGGTGCATGCCTGTAGTCCCAGCTACTCGGGAGGCTGAGGCAGGAGGATCGCTTGAGCCCAGGAGTTT
>NW_012149952.1:9478705-9488885 GCF_000956105.1 Propithecus coquereli
CCTGTAGTCCCAGCTACTCGGGAGGCTGAGGCAGGAGGATCGCTTGAGCCCAGGAGTTTGAGGTTGCTGTGAGCTAGGATGACGCCACGGCACTCTAGCCGGGGCAACAGAGTGAGACTCTGTCTCAAAACAAAACAAAACAAAACAACAAAAAAAACGACTTATAGTAGGTCCTTGCATACCGTCATTTTGTTCAATGTCATTTCATTATAACACTGATGAGAAAAAAAGTGGTTTTGTTATACGTAGTTTGTCTTAAAATAGCAGTTTCCAATAACCTATTAACAACATTAAGTAATGACTCACTGTATCTGTATGTAAAATTCACTTTAGTCAAATATGGAAGGGGTTTCCACTGGTTAAAGATCAATGCCTTAGATGGACTCAGGTGGTTCAGGCCAGGAGTGAATGCAATGCAGGACAATGGACAAAGGACAGACAGGGGCTAAAGAGGGCCTTGATAAATGGCTATAATTCTGTCTCCCCAGAAAGACAAAAACTTCCCAAAGAACCCCTACACTATAGGAAAATGGGTCGCAAACGTTTGTATGTCAGGAGCCCTAAAGTGACTTTAAAATATGTCCACAAATTCCTTGATACTCCTCTCTTCAAGAGGTGGAGCTTAATTTCCTTATCCTTGAGTATGGATTACAATTAGTGACTCACTTCCGACAAATCAAATATGTCAGAATTGATTGTTTGTCACTTCCAAGACTAGGTCATAAAAGAGATCACAGCTTTCTCCTTGCTCTTGTCCATAGATCACTTATTCTGGGGTAGCCAGCTGCCATGTCGTGAGGGGATTGATTCGTGAGGTCCATGTGGTTACAAACTGAGGCCTCCTTCCAACAACGAGCACTAGCTTGCTGCACCTGTAAGTGAGCCAGTTTGGGAGTAGATCCTCCAGCCTCTGTCAATACTTCCCATAACTGCATTCCCAGGCAACATCTTGACCAAAAATTCTTTAGAAACTCTGAGAACCACCCAGCTAAGCCGTTCCCAAATTCCCGACAGTCAGAAACTGTGAGATAACAGATGTTTGTTGTTTTAAATAACTATGCTTTGGGATAATCTGTTATGCAGCAATAGATAATTAATACAACTTCCTTTGCTCCTTTGAGCTCTTAAAAATTATTGAGGACCCCAAAGAGTTTCTGTTTATATGATATATATCTATTGATATTTACTATTTTAGAAATTTAAAATGAGAAAAAAATTTAAATTTTTATTAATTTGAAACTAATAATTATAGACCCATTACATGTTAATACAAATAACTTTTTTTGCAAAAAAAATTAGTGAGAAAAGTGACACTGCTTTTCATTTTTGCAAGATATCTTTAGTCTCTGGCTTGATAGGAGACAGGTAGATTCTCCTATTGACTTCTGTGTTTAATCTGTTGGAATACATTGTTTTGGTTGAAGTATATGAACAATATCAACTTCACACAGATATGTAGTTAGCAAAAGGAGTATCTCACAGATCCCCTGAAAGGTTCCCTGGACTCCCGGAAGTCCGGGAATCACACTTGAAAACAGCTGCTATACAACTTCCACTAGCTTGGAAGTGAACAAAAGAAAAGGTGACTTTCTGAAATGCACCAGTGGGGGCCTCTCAGGCTGCATTACTGCCTTCTCTCATCCTAAACTACATCATATAAGACTAAGAATTGCCATTTCAGACCCCTCTGTAGTAAATTGATAAGAATGGAACAGTTTAGCCCAAATCTGAGATGTTGCTTAATTTCCTCTCTTAATTTTCCATCTATGGGCCAATCTCACCCAACCCTTTCAAAGTCAATAGGAAGAACTCATGCCTAGCTATTCTTGAGCCAGCAGCAGGGTTGGCTACATGTGCAGTCTTTTTGGGTAAGGCAATTCTCCTGGAGTTGTGTCAGGTGTCCAATCTGGATTTCTACCCCTCATTGCAAACAAAAAATTAGAAAAGGAATGGAGGGAACCTGGATGGGGGGGAGGAGGGGTGAGGAGAAAAAGAAACAAACCTGTATTTTGCCCCTTGACTGTTGTTTTAAGAAATAGGAACCAGATCTCTCATTTCATCATTTTTAAAAGTGTGTAAAGTGTGCAGTGTGGATGTATGTGTGTATATGTGAATGTGTGTATGTATACACGTGAGTGTGTCTTGCCAGCTTCTCTCTGGTGAATTTAACTCTGACTCCCTGTTAATAATGGAAAAAGCCACACAGCAAGCCATAGAATTGTAAGAACAGATTGTAAGTAGAAAATATTTTGCTTAATCAATAAAGGACCTCAAATAGGGAAGTCCATTTCGTCCTGTGTTGCTGAACTAGATATTTACATGTGGCAAATTTACATTTGAATATGGCTTCGATATTATACAATATTTTTATTTAATATCTTTATTTAATATTTTTATTTAATATAACACAATGTTTTTTTAAATATTGACAGATGACAGAATTTAATTAATCAAGCACCCTACTCAGAAGAACTAAATAATATGTATTTAAGAAGCTTCACTCCAATGCTTTTGACCTTAAAACACAATTGCTAATTGTATGCTGAAATAGAGGGGTGAGGGGGAACCTCTCACCTTCTTCGGCTGGATAAGGTTTCTTCATGTTCTACGAGAGCAACTTTTAATACTTTCTTGTCAATAAACAGATCTTCAGGATAATAAGCAGATCTATACTGGCGTTGTTGAGAATGGGCACATAACTTGCCAATCTGAAAAAAGAAATGCAATATAATTAAATAACTCTTTCACAGATATGATAGTAGAAACAAATTCTGAAATGCTTCAATTTCTTCCCCCAATTTCTTTTTAAAGTGTAGGACAAAGCTGTTACTAGAGTAAGAAAAAAAAAGGTGATACCTTTTAAGGCAAAGTACCATTAGTGGAAAAGAAGGTTGAAGACTGAGGGAAGAGGGCCCCATTTTGAGCACAGCCTGTTCAGAGATTTCCTAAGATGAAAAATGGCTTTTTTCTACAGGGAAGTGTACATTTGAGATGACCCTCTACACAGGCCTCATGCTACTGATGCCTTTCAATGGCACTTGGTGTTTATACATGTGAAAAAAATTACAAAAGGGAATTGCGAAGTTTAGGAAGAACTGGTGCGGGAGATAGGAGGTGTGAGAGGTGTATCGAGCAGGCAGTTAATAGAAGAGCAGCCTCCCATGCACAGAATGCTCGAGATTCTTATGAGCATTTTGTTATAAAACCAGAGCTAAGGTATTCTGCAAAATGTCAGTGTAGTTGCTCATCTGGCTTTCCTAAAAATGCCTGGGGGAAGAAGGCAAGTCAACCAATCAATAGCCAGTGTTGTCAGCTGCAAATCACATAGTATTGAATAAGCCCAGGACTGAAAGATTGAAAGTATTAAAGAATATAGGTGCTCGATAGAGCCTATCTGCCTTCCTCCCTTCCTCCCTCCTTACCTTCCTTCCTCCCTCACTCCCTCCTTTCTCTCCTCCTTCCTTCCTTCCAATTCTTCTCATATTCATTCATTCAAAAATATTTATTGGATATTTCCCTTTAAAGCTTACCTCTTTAATCCTCGTATAGCAATGATTTTTTAAAAATGGCATCATCTTTCTTGCTTAGATACATTCTAACCGATTTCTTTGGTTAAATTATTTGCAGATTTGCTACTTATTTCACTTTCAAAGAAAAGCCTAAATGAACTTCCATATAAAGATGAATGAATATTGACATTGTTATATGTCACCCTTGTGCCGGATACTATGGTAAATATTATCATCCCCATGTTTATAGATGAGGAAATTGAAGTTCAGGGAGGTTAAGTGACTTGCCTAAGGCAAATAGGCAGTGGATCCCCTTGTCTGACTTTGAACCCATTTGTCTGACTTCAAAGCTTATGCAACATTGCCTCCCTAGAAGATGCTTGATTTCCACTTGCTTACATTCTACATTTTAGGAAGGAAAAAAAAAAAAAAAAAAGAATTCCCAGTCTTGAAAAACATAGCCAGCCAACACAGCCAAGGTGAATATATAGATTGTAAACTTTGGGAAAAATATTAGAAATATCTTACGCAGACAAGGGATGTATCTTTATCACTTCTGTACCTCCATGGAATTCAAACCGGATTTTGTACAGTTAAGTGAATTAATTGAAGTGAATTGAAAGAATCTCATATTGTCAGGCCTGGCACACCACTCTATTTATAAACCATGGGCTCTGTGTGGTAATCCCAGCTTCTGGATTTCTGAAGATGGCCCTGAAAGCATTCATTAAGTTATCTATCTCTACATAAAGGCACAAATGGCATTTAGTTTGTATAGCTTTGGAAAGCTTTCCATATAAATAAATCCTTGAATTAGAAAAAATCAAGAATCAGAGTAGCATCACCTCCATTTATGAAAGACAGCACCTATAGTTTGATATTCAGGCTAGCTATTCTCAATAGTTTCTCTTAATGGGAATGCAACAAAAGCTGAAGACACTATAAAATATTCCATTTGGCTTTGGAATGTATGATACTGAATTTTTCAGATGTGCTTATGTAATGCTATTTGACTTGGGCTAATATTAACTTCAAATGAAGAACCTGCATTCTCGAAGTATGCCCTAACTGGTAGCAGTCTGGGAGGGTGCTTTAGGTCAGGGGCTGTCTATCTGGACTGCGAGTTCAGTTCCAATCACTTCCAAAGCATATAATGCAGATACAAATAACTGAGGGCAGACTGTGCATTATCATTTTCTATCTCTAGACATACGTGTTTACGTTATTAAACTGCAGACAAAATTTCATGGACAAAACCTTGATTTTTGTTCCATAAACATCTATTTATTATTCTGTGACCATACATCAATGTGAGAGTCTATTTCACCAGAATAAAAGTGCTCTTAGCACATTCAGGAGCACAGGACACATTTTTTGACCTACACCTGTTCCAAATCCAGCACCAAAATAAAATCTTTCACACATCTTTCACAGTAACTTGTCTACTTGCAACCCACAGCTGTGAAATCTCCCTCCCCATTGAAAGTTAGGCCTTTGTATCAGTGAATACTAATTGGGCCACAGCAAGATTTGAAAGTTTTTACCCGCCCCAACCTACTGGAAAGGGGTGCAGCTGAGGCAAAAGTAGGAAGGTTAAGAACAAATGAGAATGTAGCCAGTCTGCAATCTGACCTTTCTTCCCAAGCCACCCAATGTGGCATTATCAAGCAGACTTTCCAAGGCTCTGTGTGGGGTAAGGGGCAAACAATGGTGTCCTGCCAATACCCCCACTCCCCCATCTGAAATGGGCCACATCTTATCAGACAGGCTGTATTTTCTTCCACAAATCTACTATGAAGCAAATTCTTCTCATATACAAAGCATTTGTCAAATATATCCCCCGCTTTGGGCCCTTCTCCCCACATCTTTCACCTCCACACCATGTGAGCTGTAGGTGAATATTATGAGCCTATTTTGAGAAGTAGACCCTAAAAGAAAACATAATTTACAAAGAGATACGGCATTCACGTTAAAGAAGTCCTTTCAACTTCCCACTTGGGAAACATCTCCCAGGTTATGCTGGGAGACCTGGGCCTTATTCTTCAGCTGCACTCGCTAAAGAAGCTAGCCTCCCAAGTGGCATTTTTAGAAATCAGTATCCTGCCCAGAAGTTTCAGGCTCTTAAATAAGAAGTGCAATCCAATTTCCTTTCGCTGACTAATGTACCTAGTCAAGGATGCTGGTACCTTTAAATTTGGTTAGTTGGAGGGAATTTATTGGATAGATGAGTGTCTCTATCAAAAGAGCTGGAATATAAAACCTTTTCGTTTTCCATAAACCATGGTTCCTAATGGTGCTTTTAGTTATGCGCCAGACCTGTGGCAGGGGAAGCAATAGCGCTCGGAAGTATTACAAATCCTGAAATATAAGAAGAAGGTAGGGCCTCTGACCATACCCAGGCTAGCAAATCATTCTAGTAACCTTAGCACCATTTTTTTCTACCAGGATCCAGGAGCATTGTCCTTGGATATACATGAAGAAAATACACTGGCCAGCAAGTATAGACGGTGCAGAGATAACAGGCTGGGCATCAGGAGACCCGGCCTACAACTCCACTTCTACCTCTCCCCAACAGCAGGATGTCATGACCTAACCCCACAGCTTCACTCTGCCTGTAAGTCTAGCCTTAGACACAGGAAGGAGATATTTGAAGTGCCATATTTTATTCTATGCTCCCTTGGGGAAAAAAAGAGTGAAAATTGCTTTCTGAGTGGAGTATGTAGGGCAGGAAAAATTTATTTTTCTTGGCCCATGGCTGAGTCACCTGGAATAAAAGATTAACAAGAGAAAAGCATACGAATACATTTTATATAAGTTTTATATCACACAGGATCCTTTACAAAGGAAGATCAAAAGAAGTAGAGAAACCTGTGTATTTTTATGCTAAGTTTGATGAAGAACTGGATAGTGGTGGGGAAGTATGATTGGACAAAAAAGGTATAATTTAATGGTAATAAACTGGGGGAAACTTATCCAGGCCTGTTTGTTCAGGCTCTTCTCTGTGTCTCTGTGTCTTCAGAGATAAGAATGTTCCTTTCCTCTGGGTATGGGGTGGGCACCTCTCACATGAGGGTACGGTATTATGACCTACTTCAGAAGAAGTTGAGTTAGGTTTTACAGCCTGCTTTAGCAGAGAAAGGGTGAAGGGAAGGTAAGAGTGACCTTCCTGCTTCTATTGTTTTCTCAACTGCAAAGGTGTCATATTTGGGGGTAGTGTGTCCTGAACCCTATCATTACCAAAGATTTTGAAATCATGCAAAGCATTTGGTCTGATGCAATTCATACCTGTACTCCATTACTGACATGTCAAGAAATGCAGATACTCCATTGGTTAAAATCTAACCATATTCATTCTCAGGCCCCCATTTGCTGTTGGTTCTGGGAACTCTGAAGTGACAAAAAACTCAGACTTGATCTTTAACTCTGGACTGCCAAGCAGAGTAAGAGAGCCTGTATTGTAAGCTTCTCACCAATACCAATACCTCACATTTGTAACACAATACCTTACTCTGGTCCAGTCCTTCACAAATAACTCTACACCCATTCTCCATTCTCTCCAGTGAGCCCTACAACGACCCTCTGAGGTATACAGAGCAGGTATTATTAACCCCGTTTTAGAGATAAGGAAACTGAGGCTCACAAAAGTCAAGGAACGTAAGCAAGGTCACAGTGTTGCTAAGTGGAAGAGCTGAGACTTGAATGCTGGTCTATCTGACTCTAAAACCTATGTTTTTATTTTCAATTCCATCCTCCACCCCATGCCAGGGATTTCTGTCACTAGAATAGACTCCGGGGCTTCCTAGCATTGGGTGTGGCCCAGGTCTGTAGTCCTGTGGATACCCCACCCATAATTGGAAAACAGTGATGATGATGATGATGATGATGATGATGATGATGATGATGAGAAACTCAAAAACATATTCCAAGAAAGAGCTAAAGTTGTTCAAGATAAACAGATAACTGACCTTCAATTTTAACCTAGGTTCTAGGCAGTATTTCAAATAGCTGTGAGCCAATAGAGGAATGATTTAACTCTTTGGCCTGCCAGGTGAGAGTGAATTAGTAACCATACTGAAGCACTGGATGTCAAGTTCTATGGGAGAGGCAGCTCCCAAGTAGGTCCAGCCTGCTGCTTGCTGCCTGCAGGATGTCCCCAGACCCTGGCTCCTGAATTTGGATTCTTGGGTTGGCTACAGAATCTTCTGTAATTCCTATATTTTTCTAATTTGGATGTCTAACCCCTCTATATCCTTTATAGTTTCCCCCAAAATGAAGATTCCAGGTGAATTTTATGGCTATAAAAATGCAACAAATTCAAGCCTTTAGCTGTACTAGCCTAAAAAGTTAGAATGTGTTTGTGTGTGAGGGGGCGGTGCTACACATTAAAGTGTATCTCTAGCTCTCTCCCACTCTTAACTAACTCTAATGGATCTATTTTGCTCTTGATAAATGAAATGCTTTACATTTCTCTCTGAAGAAATATGTGACTATACAACTATTACATATCCAAAATATGTACAACTATTACATATCCAAAATAATTAAAAATTAAAAAAAATTAAAAATAAATACGTAAATACGTACTTAATAATAAATGTGTGTGTGTCTCAATATTTTAATTTAAATTGCCCAAAATAGAAGAAGGAGGAGGAGGACGAGGGTGGGGGAAAAAGGGAAAAAGGAGAGGGAGAGCAGACATAGAAAGAGAAAAGTTCCCATTAGTGAGTCTGTAGCTCAGGAAAAGCCACAGACACATCACACTGCCCTCAAAAATTTGATGGTTTTTGAGGGAGAAGATGGATGCCCCACTGAATTATACTCAGATCAGCACAACTCCTCTCTCAAGAGTCGCACCCGAAGCCAACAATATTAGAGGACCTCTTGAGGGCTTTTAAGTTTTATTTAATTACAGAATAACTTTTCTGCTATAACACAGCTGATTACTCTGATCCCAGAGAGTGCTTTTCTGAGAAATGTTGCCAAATACTTGGTTTAAATTTAGTCTTTGATCATTGATGGAGTCACCACAACCTTAAAGAATTAAAAATAAAACTTCCTCCAGGGTTATGCAATTTAAATATCAACTCTGATCCCACCATCCACTTTGAATGAATATTACCTGTGGCATTTGTTTTGGGGTATCTTGGGGCTGAGGGTGGAGTGGGGTGGGAATTCCATAGGTTTCCAGTTAAAATAAAATGATGAACTTCAGTTCATTCTCCTGAATCATCTATTATACTGCTGTACAATTTAGTTTAATTAAATCTTAAAAGTTTAAAAACAAAATATACATTGAAATTATGTGATATACAACATAAACTTTTTAATAGTAGCAACCATGCCCATTTAACAATTCTACAGGTATAATCGAAATGCTAATATATGTTAATGTTTAGTCTGTGGTTAATGTTTTGTCTTGTTAATTTCCCCAGGGCTTTTATTACTGATTTAAATCTGCCACACTACTCAACTGATTGCACTGCTTCCACAAACTGCATGGAAGTAGCTCAAATGAATACTGATTAACAGAAATGAACAAACATTTGGCTAAGCAAACCATTCTTATATGCTTGTAATCATTACATACATTTTCTTACAATGAGATGGGCATGGCAGGCATTTTCCACTCATTTTTCCTACAGAAAATATGCATATGAGCATTAAATTAATTTATAACCTTGTACTTCAGGAAGCACATCATTATTAATTAACTATTGATTGATCTGGATATAGAGCACAGAGGATAATGAACAGACCTGGTGACAATGTGCTTTTTTTTTCACCCCTCAGACATTTTGCCATGACTCATTATTAATTGCTTGACCATTAAGATAAAAGCTCACTAATAATCTGTAATGTATTATGAATCAAGCTATTTTAAGAAATCAAGCACCATTATTTGAACATTTCATACAAGTCAGCTCTTGAAGTAAATTGGAATCCAAAAAGCAATTAATGTCCTGCAGATCAGTCTGCTTCTAAGTTGAACTAAGGACGATATTATAGTGAAAAGAGCACACAATTTGGAGTCAGTAGGAGTCGGTAAACCTAGGGTTCAGTCCCAGCTCATCCTCTTAAAATTTCAATAACTCTAGACAAGTCATTTAATTTCCTTGAAACTCAGCTTACTCATCTGCAAAATGGAGATAATAACAATGCCTGCCGTATCTGGCTGTAGTGTGAGGATCAAATAAAACAATGGTTAAAAGTGTAATGTCTCCCCCATTCAGATAGAAATCCAACTCATTCATTCTGTAAGTGGGGACTACCGACCTTCCACAGCCTGCTTTGCAAGTCAGAATCCTGGCTCAGCTGGTCAGGAACACAGGTAGCTAGATATAATAATATTTAGAGGCATTCTTTAACTGGAGATTTGTGGAAGATAGTAAAAGGGTTTGATGAGACTGGGTCCCCGCTCTGAAAGGTGAGTTTGACCACGTTCAACAGTCACACGGTCTGGTCTGGTCTACCCTCCTCTGGGTTACCCAGAATATCCTCTTCTGTTCTTCAGAGCCCAAATTACTAATAGGTGGTATGTGGTTTTTGCTGGTTACCCTGTGTCTCTAACCTGCATGTCTGTGCCTATGGAACTGAATGTTGTGGGAATGGGAGACGGGTTTTTTTTTTTTTTTTTTTTGAGACAGAGTCTCACTTTGTTGCCCTGGCTAGAG
>NW_012149952.1:9490510-9492429 GCF_000956105.1 Propithecus coquereli
GGTTAGCTTCAAAAAGGGAAATTAGAAGACTCATTTGCTTAGCCCACAGCTGTAATGTCTGTGTCTAACAATGCTAAAAAGGTGTGAAATTGACTTATCAGAGAGTTCTCTGACTCATGCAAGAGAGGGATCTACTCTATTGAGATTACAATTGTAAGTAAGAAACAAAACTATGACAAACGCTATCTTTCCATTGACCTTACAGATACAAATAATTTATCTTATTGTGTCTGATGCAATAGAACATTTTCAACAGCATTATGGTATGAGCTAAGTTGTACAGTCATTTTGAAATCAATCATTCAGAGTTTACAGAAAATGGAATTAAACATTTAAAGTAAATGTTATATGCTCTTTAAAAGTCAAAATTGCTTGGTAAAGCTTTTCCAAACAAAAATGAAGAAGCCACTGAAATATACCATAGGGTAAGTTATTGCAATACATGGAGAAGTACACACAGTAGTGGAGAAACTAATAAACCACTGTAGAGTTGACATTGCTGAATGCCTGCTGGAAGAAAAGTCAGTAGAAGAAATCATGCCCCTTTCCAATGAGACAGAAACTAACTCATCAAATTAAAGATTTAGCTGCAAACGCAGCTTCCGGAGTTAATATCTCTTACACAGATTGTATTTTTGCCTTACAAATGAACAAATCTACAGACGTGGGGTGGAACTGTTTTGCTCTTATACTCATCTAGTATTAGCACTAACTAATCATCGAAGATCTATTATATAAAAGTGTGTGTGTGGGGGGGAATGACTGGTGCTGAAATACTCTAAGTGTTAATGACATTGCTAAAACTCACGATTTCTTTTCAAACAAATGTGATGACATTTGCACTGATGGTGGAAAAGCTACAGTGGGTAAAACTGCTGGCACCTTATCATGAGTCAAGTTAGTGACACCAAACTGCAATAGTAGTCATTGTAGTTTTCATCGTTAAGTACTTACGTTAAAAAAAAAAAAAGCCAGTTTCACTAAAGAATGTACTTGAAGTGGCAGTAAAAATTAATTTCATTAAATCTTGACCATTGACTACATGTCCTTTTTATATTAGGTGTGATGAAATAGGAAGTGTGCATAAAGTACTTCTGGTACACACTGAAGTATGATGGTCATCTAGAGGAAAAGCACACTGAGTTATGAGACAAACTAAATACTTTTTCATGTAACACTGTTTTTACTTGAAAGAAAGACTGACAAACTGCTATTCAAATTCAAGTATTTCGCAGGCATTTTCTTGGAAATGAACAAAGAGAGCCTGTTACTTCAAGGAAAACAACTGACAGTGTTCATAGCCAATGATAAATTTGCACTTTCAAGCACAAATTAGAATTTGGGAAAACTTGTTTTTTCCCATTATGAAGCCTGGCAGCTTCTCAATACTTAAAGGCTTTTCTGATAAGAACAGTGGTGACACTAATGAATACGATGTTTTGATGTTGTATAATGAAGTGTGTTAATATTTGGCAGATCTGCATAACTCAGTAAGCCAGTGTCTTTAAAATGACCAATGCATCATGATACAAAATTACAAAATGGCTAATGATTCACTCAAAGTGCAAGATAGATTTTAATGTAACAGAAAATGGAAAAGTTAATTGATATGTTTGTAGCTTCCATATCATAACTAACCTTCAAGAAACTATCACTTGCCAACTTTTTGTGTAGTATCAGAGAAACATATCCTTAATTATCTTAAAAAGGTATTAGAACACCATTTCTTTTCCAACTGTGTGTCTGTGTGAGGCCGAATTTTCCACAATTAAACCAGATCGAGTGCAGAAGGAGATATGAGAATCCAGTTGTCTACTATTAAGTCAGAAATTAAAGAAATTTGCAAAAATTTAAAACAATGCTACTCTTTCTACTAAAGTATTTTGTTTTGGGAAACATCTGTTTTAGAAAAAATATAT
>NW_012149952.1:9492659-9500900 GCF_000956105.1 Propithecus coquereli
CTATATATTTTTAGTTGTCCAGATAATTTCTTTCTATTTTTAGTAGAGACAGGGTCTCGCTCTTGCTCAGGCTGGTCTTGAACTCCTGAGCTCAGGCAATCCTCCCGCCTCGGCCTCCCAGAGTGCTAGGATTACAGGCCTGAGCCACCACGCCCGGCCTATTATTAATTTTAAATGAATTGGTAAGTAAATACTTTTAAATCCTCAGTTTTAATCTCTAATACAGTAAAAAAACAATAGATATAACTCACATAAACACATCTCTTTGGGGTCCTCTATAGTTTTTAAGAATGTAAAAGGGTCCTGATACCATAATCTCTGCTCTACAGTAATACCTAGAATAATCTGAAAATAATAATTTATAAGTAAATTATAAATCAATGTAATTATTTATACATAAATATTATTTATGAATAATAATTTATTAATTGATCACCTACTATGTGTTGGACAGTGTTTTAAGTGCTGGAGACACTGCAAAGATAATGTCACTGTTTAGCTTGAAACTCTTTAGTGGCTTCCCATATCCCTTAGGGTAAAATATATATCTGAACTTCACTTACAAGATCCTTGATAATTTTGCCCCTGAGAAACTCCTAGCCTTGTGTCTCACCCTGCTTCTATCACATTCTATGCTCAGTTCCTTCACAGCATTATAAACCTTCACACGTGGTTTACTTTGTGCCTGGAAACCATTCTACCTGTTTTTTAAATCCCAATTTACATTTAACTTCCTTCCAGAAGCCTTCCCAATCCTCCAAGTCTGAATTCAATTCCCTCCTATAATCTCCTACAACTCTTATACTGTCCTCATCATGGAATTTATCACACTGCATTATAATTGCTTCTTTTAGCATCTGTCTTCCTCCACAAGGCTGTAAGCTTCATGAGGGCACAGGCCAAAGCAGCCTTGCTCATTATTATATTTTCAATGCTTAGCAAAGTGCCTCCACTTATTAGGTAATTAATAAATATTTGTTGAATGAATAAAAAAATAAGCAATGAAATGCTATTCAACATATGAATTAAAATATTAATAATAGGAAATCAAAAAGTACAGACTAAGGACCTAGGAAAATTCTCTCTCCCATAAAAGCAATGAGAAAACTGGCAAAAATTGTCAGAACCAGCTTCTTCATAGCTCTGGAAATTAATAAAAGGCTTGCAGCAATCTGAGGAGCATTTATTCAAGAAAACGGCTGAATCTCAGTAAGAACAGTGAGCTTTGTGGCATTTTAACTTCCCTATTTCCATTCTCCTTTTCCAGTTCTGAGGTAGTCTTAAAAACTAACAGCCTACACTCATGGTAAAATCTGGTATTCTGGCAGCCACTGAAGGGGGCAGAATGGGGCTGGAGTTCCTTCAAAGCTTCAGTTCCAGTGAACTGTCATTATTTGGTCTGTCTAATGGTTACCTAAAAGACCCCATTTGCAAGGCTGTCTTTATTTGAACTGATGTGGAGCTCACCAGTGCAAAAGCTTTTCCCCCAGGTACATTTGTTGAAATCAGTTGGAGGCAATTATTTAACTTTTCAGCTGCCTCAGGCAAGGGGACAATAGTTGGAGCAAATAATAGGCTAACTAAAAAGTTTAAAGGAAGATCTGGGGAATGAGATGGCCATAGGGCTGTAAAAACTCCTACATATTCACGGGGATCTAGTAGGTCACACTCAAGCATAGGGCTGTGTGCATGCCCAAGGCTGGACCCATGCTCCTCAAGAAAGACCTGAGAAGGCCCTATGCCCTCATTTCTGTCTGACCTTGAGGTTCTGTGCAAGCAGGAAGTGAAAGCTATCAGAATCATCAACATCTAGACTAGAAGGTTAAAGTTGCACCCAACACACACACAGAGCCCCTCAGCAAAGACTGAGAAATTTGTTGGTTCCAGACATTTAAGGAAATAACTGTCCCATCAACCATTAATTGACTACCACTAATCTAACTGAACAAAGACTTCTGTAGCTATACATGACAAAGAATACAGACTTTATAGAATTGGTTCAGAAAAGTCACAAAGAAATAACAACCACCACCACAATAACAAAAGCCAACAACAAAGCCTGAGGAAGGGGGTGAATATGATTTTCAGAGGTGCTACATTATATTATTTAAATATACAGTTTTTGACAAAAAGTTATAAGACATGCAAAGAAACAAGAAAGCGTGGACCATACATAGGGGGAAAAAATCAATCAACAGACCTTGTCTCTGAGGAAGCCTAGATGTTGGACTTATCAGACAAAAATTTTAAATCAGCCATTTTAAATATGTTAAAACAAAGGAAACAACGTCCAAATAACTAAAGGAAAGTAGGAGAATTATGCCTTGCCAAATAGAGAATATAAACAAAAATATACAAATTATAAAAAAAGCCAAATAAAAATTCTGGAATTGAAAATTATAATAATTGAAATGAAAAATTCATTAATGGGGCTCAGTAGCAAATTTGAGCATTCAAAAGAAGAAATCATCAAACTTGAATATAGGTCAGTTTAGATTATCTTGTCTGAGGAAGAAAAAGAAAAAAGAATGAAGAAAAATGAACTGAGCCTCAGAATCCTGTAGAACACCATCAAGTATACCAACATGTATATAATGGAAGTTCCAGATAGATGAGGAAAAAAAGGCAGAAATAATATTTGAAGACATAATGGCTGAAAACTTCCCAAATTGGATGCAAAACATTAATCTACATATCCACAAAGCTCAGTGAATTCCAAGCAGGACAAACGCAAAGAAATCCACAGTAGACACATTATAATCAAACTGCCAAAAGACAAAGAGAGAATCTTGAAAGCAGCAAAAGTGACTGATTACATTCAAAAGATCTCAATAAGATTAACAGTTGATTTCTCATCAGAAAGTAAGGACAGAAGAAAGCAATGAGATGATATATTCAAAGCACTGAAAGAAAAAGATTGTCACCCAAGAATTCTATGTCCATCAAAACTATCCATTAAAAAAGGTGAAATTAAGACATTTCCTGATAAAGAAAAACTGAGAGTTTTTCACTAGCAAATATGCTCCACAAGAAACACTAGACAAAGTCTTTCAGTATGTAATGTAAAGATACCAGCCTATAACTTAAATCCACAAGAAGAAGTAAAGAACACCAGTAAAATTTACTATATAGGTTGATATGGAAAACAGTGTAAATATATTTTTGGTTGTAATTCTTTTTTCCCAATTATCTGGTTTAAAACACAACTATGTAAACAATAATTATAAATTTGTGTTGATGGACATGCAATGTATAAAGATGTATGACAATAACAGCACAAGGAGGGGAGAGGGAATGAAGCTATATAGGAAAAAGGTTTTTGTGCGCTACTGAAATAAAGTTGGTATTAATCCAAATTAGATTGTTACAAAATGTTAGTTGTAATCCCCAGGGCACCCGCTAAGAAAATAGCTCAAAATATATATAGTAAAAAAAGATAGGGGAATAAAACCAGTATACTAGAAAATAACTATTTAACATAAAAGAAGGCAATAATGGACAAATAGAGGAAGAAATAAGACATCTAGAAAATGAGTAGCAAAATGACATATGTAAATCTTACCTTATTTCATTACTTATTACTTATAAATTATTTAATTATTTATTAAATTACATTAAACACAAATGGATTGAACCCTGCAATCAAAAGGCAGAGATGGGCAAAATAGACTTAAAACAACAGGGTACAAGTCTATACTGTCTACAGGAGACACATTTTAGATTCCAAAACACAAGTAGGTTGAAAGTAAAAGGATGGAAAAAGATCCAAACTATAGCAACTATAATCAAAAGACATCTAGAATGGCTGTACTAATATCAGACAAAATAGACTTTAAGATAAAAATTGTTACTAGAGACAAGGACATCTTAACAATGATAAAAGTGTCAATCCATCAGGAAGATACAATAATTATAAATATATGTGTACCTAACAACTGAGCCCAAAACACATGAAGCAAAACTGCCAGAACTGAAGAGAGAAATAGATAATTCAACAATAATATTCAAAGTCTCCAATTCCCCACTTTTAATAATGAATAACACAAGTAGGCAGAATATCAACAGGGGAATAGAAAACTTGAACAACACTATAAACCAACTAGATCAAACAGCGTTCTATAGAACACTCCATACAACAACAGCAGACCATATTTCTCAAGTGCATGCGGAACATTCTTCAGGACAGGGCATAAGTTAGGCCATAAATCAAGTCTCAATACATTTAAAATGTATGAAATCATACAAGTATGTTTTCTGACCACAATGGAATGAAATTAAAAAAATAACAGAAGGAAATTAGGAAAATTCACAAATATGTGGAAATTAAAAACACACACTCCTAAATAATCAATGGGTCAAAGATGAAATGGCAAGGAAAATTAGAAAATACTATTAGATGAATGAAAATAAAAACACAACACACCAAAAGTTATGGGATGTATACAGAGCAGTGTTTAGAGGGAAGTTTATAGCTGTAATGTCTACATTCAAAAGAAACAAGATCTCAGATCAATAATCTAACATTCTACCTTAAGAAATGAGAAAAAGGACAGCAAAGTAAACCCAAACCAAGCAGAAGGAAATAATAAAGACTAGAGCAGAAATAACTGAAGTAGCAAACAAAACACATTAGAGAAAATAAATGAAACTAAAATCTGGTTCTTTGAAAAGATCAACAAAATTGACAAACCTTTAGTTAAACTGATAAAGAAAAAAGAGAAAAGTCTCAAATTATTAAAATCAGGAATGAAAGAGGGGACATTACTAGTGATCTCACAAAAATAAAAAAAGATTATTAGGGAATACTATGAATAACTTTATACCAACAAAGTAGATAACTTAGATGAAATGGACACATTCCTAGAAAGACTCAAGAAGAAATAGAAAATGAATAGATCTATAAATAAAGAGATTGGATATATAATAAAAAGCCCAGGACCAGATGGCTTCACTGGTCAATTTTACCAAGCATTTCAAGAAGAATTAACACCAATCCTTCATAAACTCTTCCAAAAAATGGAATAGGTGGAACACTTCCGAACTCATTCTATGAGGCCAGTATTACCCTGATTCCAAAATTAGACAAAGACATCACAAGAAAAGAAAACTATATACCAATATCATTTATGAAGATAGACTCAAAAGTCCTCAACAGAATATTAGCAAGCCAAATCCAGTAACATATCCCTGAATTTTGACCCCTATCTCACACCACATACAAACATTAATTCAAAAAAGTTGAGACCTAAATTTAAGTGCTAAATCCATAAAATTCTGAAATGAAAATATAGGTGTAAATATTTGTGACCTTGGATCTGGCCATGTTTCCTTAGATATGACACTGTACAAGCAACCAAAGAAAAAAATTGATGAATTAGACTTCATAAAAATTAAAGAAATTAAAGAACTTTTGTACTTCAAAGAACATTATTAAAAAATGAAAAGAGAACCTATAGAGTGAGAGATAATATTCTCAAATTATATATCTGGTAAGGGTCTAGTATTCTGACTATATAAAGAACTCTTACAACTCAACAATAAAATAATAATATACATATGGATACAGACCCTTTCCAGTTTGTCACTTATCTGATACTAATATGCACCTGTACTTCATTTTTCATAGCTTGTTGCTATTCATGTGTTTGTTCCTATTCATTATGCACAATTAAGTCTTGAGTATGATTGAAGATGTAGTTTCTGGGAATGCGTGGCATATAAAACCAGGGCTGACTACCATGCAACATTACATATGACCCTATCAGAGAACCCCAAATCACATGCAACAACACTGTCCCTGCCTTCCCAATTTACAAGAAGTTTCCAAGTGCATGATATATACCACGATATGTCAGGAGAGCCCAATTTTGGATCTTATTTTCTCACTGTC
Source organism: Propithecus coquereli (assembly GCF_000956105.1). Taxonomy (NCBI): domain Eukaryota; kingdom Metazoa; phylum Chordata; class Mammalia; order Primates; family Indriidae; genus Propithecus; species Propithecus coquereli. The sequence goes on from NW_012149952.1 coordinate 9,498,550, forward strand.
ACTAAATTCTTACAGGCTAAAGGAGTACTAGATGGGTTAAAAGGGTTTCCCCTATTAAAGTGCAACATATGTCATTTTCATACTCCATTTCTCATTCAGATAGTAAAAAGCACTGTATTTAACCAGGCACCATTCCTAAAATTGTATAGGAAGCTGTGTACATGGTAGGCAGCAGCACTGCTGTGAGATTTTCCGACTGTAACTTCAGCCAACCCAATTAATTAGCCACTGTCTATCTAAATGAAGACATCACTTCTGACCAATACCTTGGGTCTCTGCTGATTGCCCCGTACCGTAGACAGACCTCTGCTGATTGATTTTAGCACAAGTTATAATCAGAATTGCTCATAAACACTTCTGAGATGAATTTTGAAAAGGATATGATTGACAGGAGAGAAAAATCAGGTGAATTGAGAAGAGTGTGACCCCTGAACAGAAATAGCACACAGAGACTCATCTCGTGCATTTCCCTCTGTGACAGCAGCATTGCACGTTGCTATCATCCCAGCCCTTCCTGTCTACAGATGCTATTTTCACTCTCTCCTCCAATCTCTTCTTTTCTTCCACCCAGGACTGACTTCTCTCTTTGCCCTTTTTATTAAGGAGGCGACACTATTTTGGCAGCTTGTGATTTTCACCCCCTAGTATTTGCACAACTCCAGCTGCCCTATAAAACTTTGGGCATTATCTACAACTGGATTCCCCTGCTGCCTTCCATATATCTAGACTCACAGACACACAGATACTTGGGGTGGCAGGAACTGTGTGACCAGTTAGGGCAATTCCTCTTTTACAGGTAGGGAACTGAGGCCTAGAAAAGGGCAGGGAATTGCACCTGGTCTGCTTCTGGAATTCTACTTGGGTTGAATTTCACTTTCAGCAAACAGATTTCAGAGGCTTCCCTAAACACACGGTGTTCTAAACCCAAACAGAAATGGCATATAGATGAGTTTCTGTTTTGTGTTGCCTGTGCTCCTTGCCCCCGCCATTAGTGTGAATAATTAAGAGACGGCTGTTTTATTGCTTTACAGACCATCCAAGAACTGAGAGCATTCCAGACTAGTTTCATGAAATATGTATGACAGGCATGCTCATAATTAACACTGGGCAAAGCCCTTTATTCTTTACAAAGCACTTGTCCACGTTACATTATCACATAGGAGCTTTGTAACCAGCCCTGTGAGGTAAGATATCATTCTTATTTTTACCAGCTGAGGTTCCAAGAGGTTAAGTGATTGCCCAAGGCCAAATAACTAGTAAAGAACAAAACAGGGCCTTGAAACCAGGACCTAGAACTCCAAAGCCTAATGTGTTTGCTCACAGTCTTTACTCAAGGAAACCCATTGGGAGTAACTGAGGATCAGAGTCATCTAGCTAAAGGTTGATTACTTAAGAAACTGTGGTCTTGGCCGGGCGTGGTGGCTCACGCCTGTAATCCTAGCACTCTGGGAGGCCGAGGCGGGAGGATGGCTCAAGGTCAGGAGTTTGAGACCAGCCTGAGCAAGAGCAAGACCCCGTCTCTACTATAAATAGAAAGAAATTACCCAAACAACTAAAAATAGAAAAAATTATCCAGGCACGGTGTCACTTGCCTGTATAGTCCCAGCTACTCGGGAGGCTAAGGCAGGAGGATCACTTGAGCCCAGGAGTTTGAGGTTGCTGTGAGCTAGGCTGATGCCACGGCACTCTAGCCAGGGCAACAGAGTGAGACTCGGTCTCAAAAAAAAAAAAAAAGAAAGAAACTGTGGTCTTCAAGAATATGGAAAAAATGATGAATAGGAAGAAGAATAGCTCTGGCCAAGTGTTTTCTCTATTTCTTCCCTAAAAATGAATGGTCTCAAGTAATACCTATATTGCAAGAATCTCCAGTTGGACATGGGGGTTAAAAACTAGGGCCTATTTTTCTTTATGCTGAAGAGTAATTAGGACTTTGCTTGAAATGCATCTTAGGAGCCCCCAATTTGAACTTTAAAAGCCATTTATCATTCTCTCTGAGGCACTGAATTAAGGATGTGAATATCCAGGGCTACAGTGTTAGCCCTGCTACTGAGACTACATGCCATTGGTAAGGTCCCTTCTCTTCTCTGGGCCTCAGTTTCCTCAACTACAGAATGAAAGAGGTTGGATTAAATAATTGCTCCCAACTCTGGCATCTTCTAATTCTATGGATCCAAGAGCAGGACTGGTGCAAGGAATGGGAAGTAACTTCCTTTTGAAAGTAGATGTCTCCTTTTCCCATCATCCTACCATGTTGTCCCTGGAGAGTTTTCGGTAGCCATAACAAAGTTAAGTAAGACTTGGACAAGAACTTTGTTCCTTGTGCCACAATCTTTTTTTTTTTTTTTTTTTTT
>NW_012149952.1:9501025-9509686 GCF_000956105.1 Propithecus coquereli
AGTAGCTGGGACTACAGGAATGTGCCACCATGCCCGGCTAATTTTTTCTATATATTTTTAGCTGTCCAATTAATTTCTTTCTATTTTTGGTAGAGATGGGGTCTCACTCTTGCCCAGGCTGGTCTCGAAGTCCTGAGCTCAAGTGATCCTCCCACCTTGGTCTCCCAGAGTGCTAGGATTACAGGCGTGAGCCACTGCGCCCGGCCTGTGCCACAGTCTTTTAGCAGGCTTCATAATTGAGCATAGTGATTGTAACAAATAATAATGAAAAATAAAGAAATAGCAGTTTGGTGGACCACACATGGGACTCCTGATAGGCACCATCATATCAGGTACTCTCCTAACGCATTACCTTGGGTAGCTGGGGCCCAGAGCAGATTTGAGGGTCAAACCACAGAGAGTCTTTTATTGATTTCAAATGTCCTTTTATGGTGCCCAGAATGTTGTAAATAGAAATAATCTCAGTTCTGCTACTGGCTCAACTTGGACAAATCATTTAGCCTCTCCAGAACACAGGAGAATTTTCGAAGCATGTTGATTCCAAGAAAAAAAGGTGCTTTCAGCAAGATTCTTATAGTAACATCAGCTTCTTCCCACGTGGGGATTGCTTGAACAAAATTAGTGATTCCTATTGTGTTGGTGCCATACTTGGGATGGCAGCTAAATGATCCCATTTGTACTAGGGATACCTGAAACATATTGTTCCACTTGAAGAAAAATCAAATTACTTCATTTTGGAGTCAATTTACAGGGAGTGAGAGCAGAGCCTCAAAGACATAGGTCCAGAGAAGGGCAAATGTGATAAAGAAATGAGTTATTGTCAATATGACCAAAGAAGAAAGGGAGGAGAAGCAACACTTGGCTACATCTAGCTCGTGTTAATAATTCTTCCAGCTCTTCCAAGAAGTCAGCCCCTAGCCTTTTATCAAGAGGAAGAGAGACAAAATGAGATTCTCACCCTTTACAACAAGGGCACAGGTACTACTGTCAGTAAAACTGCCATCGAGAACAGGGAGCTCAGACAGTAGAAGTCCAATAGAGTCACCAGGAAAAGACAAGATGATGATTAGCTTCTTTTGTATTGACTTTCCTTTAGCAACTTTTGATAACTGACAAATCAGCAGCCCTCTTGCTAGCATCATGAAATCACATATATCTGGAGCCAAGTAGGGAGTGCAAGAGTGGACACATGAGTGCTCTATCTGCTCAGTTTTATTAAAAAGTAATTGCTTGGTGCTAAGAAATATCATAAAAGATTGCTTTTCTAATAAAGTCAATCTCTTCATTCTCTGTTTGCTTATCAAGGTTTCTGTAATACACAAAACAGTATCTGCCTCACGTCTTACCATCCTGCCAGAGCTAATAACATACATGAATCAGAAATGGATTGTTTTGATCTGAACGTTGGCAGCTTGGTAACAAAAAACACTCTAGCATTCAGGTTACAACTCATCTGCAAAAGGCCTCTGGGTAAGCCTCCCTTAAGACGATTGTCTCAAATATCAACTCCAAGACAGGGAATCCGGATTAATGAGTCATCAGGAACATTTAAAAACAAATAATTAAATCAAGGTAATAAAGACAAGGAAGTAACAATGACTATATGAAGTTAGCATTCAGTTGTCTGGATCATTCCATAAAAATATTTCTCGTGCAAATGTCCAAAGAGCAAACCAGGCTGTTAAGAATTCCCTGGAGTCTTTTTGCTGCCACTTAATCATTCGCTTCCTTAGTGACCCATCTACCTGATGTACCAACTCTCCCATTCTCTTCTCACAGGGTCCCTCTCAGCAGGCAGTCACTCTCCTATCACTCTGCCTTCCTACTCTTGATCCCACGTGCTCAAATATTCCTTCTTCCCTTCTCCCCACCTGCTTCCATGGTTATAAATCTTTCTGTTGGCTCTTGTTTCTCCAAAAAAAGAAAAAAAACGAATGGCCTTGTTGAATTGGCCACTGAAAAAGCTGGGACACCCATGTGCTCTTCCTATCAGGAATTCCCTCCACACCTAACTTTCCTACCTCCTGATTTTCCCCTTTCTGTATTGACTTCATGACTGACATATGTATACACCTTGCATTTGCTCCTAGGTTACAGACTCAGCAACATGAGCCAGGAGGCAAGATGTTTGACTTGAGCCCCCAAAACATGGATATGTGGCCCCAGGTCTCCTGCTTTTTCTCAAAGGAAAAGAACATATGTCACTCCTCTAAGCCTCAGTTTCTTCATCTGTAAAATGAGGGAAATAATAAATTCTACTTGATGTGGTTGTGGTGAGGGTTAAATGCAAGAATGTATATGAAGTGTTTAGCATCAAGCTTGGTACATAAAAGACACTCGATAAGGAGCAGTTTCCTTTCCCCCATCTTTACTACATGCCCACCGTCTCACCTTACCCTCTAACCTTACCTAAAATTTAAAATAGAGACACAGGGTACCTCTTAACATAGTTGATATCCTTCCAAAAAGCTCTCTCCTCCCAATCTCCAGATTCTTGTTCTCTCCTCTATATCCCATCTCCCCAAACTGGTTTGCGGTTTCTTCATTGGTAAAAGAGTGGGATTGGACTAAATGATCCCCAAGGATCGTGTAAGCAGCCGCTATGGCCACATCCTGTGTTCGAATGCTTCTTAGGTAAGCAAATATTATAACCACCTCCTCATAAACAGGTTAGATAACGATAACACATCATATAGGACATTATAGGTAATTATTAAGGGCATTTTTTGTACTGGATTTTTCTCTGATTAGGGGAAAGTGCATGAGAAATAGTTGAAGGAAAGATATTTGTCATTTAAATGAAAATCTCTGGAAAGTAAATACTTATGACTACAATCTAGATGAAGCCTTGGCCTTTTGATTAAAAACATGAAACTGACATATGGTGCCTTCCCATCCCCAGGGGAGCAAGCCTTGTAGGTTCTATTTATTTGCTTCTGAAAGTTTTATTGAGTTTCCCCTTTGAGTCCTGCAGCCTATCCTAAAGGCAAGGGAAAGGTATAAGGCTGGCTTTAGTTCTTCCTACATGCAAACAGCTACACTTCTATGTCAGTGGCTTATCTGTCAATGAAGGCCCCTTTGGCTTCACTTCCTAGATCAGCTAAAGATCTGTGCCTGGAGACAAAATACCCTGTAGCAGGTTTTCCCTTAAAAGGAAATTGCAGTCTGTTCTCACTAGTGCATTTTTCTTGAAGATGAATGAGCCAGAGAAGGAAGGAGGAGGAGAAGGGAAGGAAAGAAGGAGTAATGGGGAGGAGGAAGAGACTATAGAAAGGAAGCACAGTTACCTTCGAAGATATATTATTCTCATATGTGAGTCAGAAGTCATTATATAAATTTCTGCTGTTGCAAAGAGTTTATTTAAAACCATTCTGACTCTATGAGTTTGCCCAATTCTATTCCCACTAATTTAAAGTCCACCAATCTAGCCTAGTGGCCTCTTAGCATCATTCTATGCAGGCCATTTGGCTTACTGTCTCCTTTAGCAATGTTCTCTAAAAACAAAGATTGGCTATGGCTTGACTTTTTAAACTATGAATCCAATTTGAGACAATAAGTACATTTTACTGTGGAAGCTAGCAATTAGCTATTTGTATGCAATTTATGATTAAATATAACCTGAGTCTTGAAGGGCAATATGCTGAAAAGTTGTGCATTAGCTTTTCCACCAGTGACTTCACAAAGGCTTTTTTTTTAAAAAAAAATTACTACTCATAAAACTCAAACAGAAAAATTATTGATGATGTTCAGGTCTCTTAATTAGTTCTACATTCCCCTAACAGCAGTCTAAAAGCAAAGGTGTAATATTACAGAGAGCAGTTTTTTCAGAAACAGGACCAATTTTTTCCCCTCCCAAACCATTTTTTTTTCTTTTCTGGAAATAGTCCAGGCCTTCCCAGACTTACAAGCTCCTGTTTCCAAACCTCCCATATATGTAATTGGCTGATCCAGTGTGGGAGGCCTGACCTCTCCAGCCACCATGTTGTCCTCTTGCTGCCAGAACCATATTTAGTGGGCCTTGGGGAAAGGCAGTATAATGGAGTCCTTTCTTCCAGTATCAGTGTTGGGTCTCAGGATCTAGGTGGTTTGTTATGTGTCTGGCCCACCTAATGAGTTCTGGACTGGAGTAAAAAAGAACCTCTTCCCCTCACTATTCCTTAGCCTTCACCAAGCGCCAAGCTTCTGTTGTTCCTTGCCACCAGTCATCTATTTCTCACAGACCCTTTCCTTACCCCTCCGGTGATTAGAAGAGCTTTCACCTAGGGGAAATTCCTCCAGGATACCTTCCCTAACCTTCCCAGTCTGGGTTAGACAATACACCCTTAATCTGTGTTCTCATAATACCTGTGCATTGGCCAATCTCTGTTTCTGTGACTATATCCCTTGCTTCAATATGAACTCATTTGAGGGCAGGTGCTGGCTTTTTCATCTCTCTATCCATATCACATACTCAGTGCAGAACATATGAAAAGTATTCAACAAATACTCATTGAATATATGGATGAAGCTGTGACATTAGTAATATTGGCCACTGCCACTTAGTCAAGCATTTGCTACTGGGGAGAAACTTTATCAAATAAAGTCAGTTCTCTGAAATTAACCAGGTAACAAAAGAATCTTTATACATATTGTCAAACATTTAAGATGTAACATTCAAATGTTCTTTTCTATCCATATTTTAGGCATTAGTTTAATTAACACTGACACTTTGGAAGTCCTAGAAATAATCAGAATCATTAGTGTCAGCCTGACAAAGGTATAAAGAAAGTTTCTGTAATATAGACCAAACTGCTTTCACAAGATTGCCTGAAAATAAATAGCTCACTGTGAAATTTATGACTTGCTTTATATATTAATCAACGGTACAGTGGTGCTCTAACAAGGTTAAAAGTGTTCTCTGATTTCCATTATAAAGATAATTTCAATCAAGCAGCCTAACAGTCTAACAGTGTAGGTCATTCTATAATTCAATTGTACTAATGACTATGGCACGCACGCCAATGAGAGAATAAAACAAGCTTGAGAGACCAAACATAGAAAAAAATGCTTTATAACAACAAGAACAACAATGATTTGCATTTTACATTTTCAATGACCTTTATAGTACTCATCCGCAAATGAAATAGAATCATTCCTCATGACCCAACAGATACCTTTTGTTCCTGTCCATCCATTTCATGTAAATTATATATGCTGACCTTTAATTAGCTATAACTGGAGCACATTTTGAGCAACACTTTTATATTGATTTGCTTAGACTTGTGCAAGAGTCTAAACTGGAGAAACAAGACTGACAGTTTCTATTCACTATTTCTATAGTGAGCCATATTTCAGAGGTTCTCCGAGTCTCAATTGCATATTTATAATTGATTCCTTCCTCATATCTCATAAAGGATTTCTCAGGTAACTTGTAAAAACACAGATCCAAAAATATCTTGGTAAGAAATTTCATCCTCTCCTATTTTATTTCTCTTCTTCACATAAAAATGCTCATAATAGTCTGTGCATTGAAATCCATACTAATGATGCATCTATTGTGATTTCTAGGAATCCTACAAATCAAAAAGCAGAGAAAATCAAGAAGCATCTTAGATGCTAGTTTGAATATTTTTAGGTAGAATAAGATAGAATAATTCTAAAAGCAAATCTTAGAAGCATACTTAAAATGTCATATCAAAGAAATGGATGGCACAGCAGAAAGAATACTGGTCTGATTGTCAGAAGCCATAGGTTTTAGCCCTGGTTTGACATTAACTGGTTGATCTTTGGCAAATTCTTTGCCTCAAATCATATGCCGCAGTTTTCTTGTCTTCAAATGAAGAAACAAGACTAGATATTCAAGGGTAATTCGAAACATCATTCTCTGACTCTAAACATAAAGTGAACGAGAAATGATTTGAAAAAAGCCCAGACTTTTATACCACCTACAGGACATAGGTAAGGGGAAGGAGAGAGAAATGAAACTATTCTGCAGGACCAAAGATGGGGAGAAAGTTTCGATAACAAAAACAAAGGCCCTAATTCAAGCTCAGTATTTCCCTAGATGTTTTTAAGAACAGACTATTAAGGGAAACTTACAATTTGAGAGGATACTTCCTGCGGCAGCCCTGACAGAGCAGAATCCCGGTTTACAAAAATGCCATGGGGCCAATCTCAAGAACAAAGTTCCAGGTTCTATGGCCAGCATCTTTTATGGACACATGTGCCTGTGCTAAACTTGCATATCTATCTATATTTTTACATTTAAGTGTTTAACATTCCCCTATAAGTTGATTTTCCAATTAGTCAAACAGTACAAAGCAAACATCTTCAATTATTTACAGAATTTTCCTTTGATTGCAGAACTTACAGATACTACAAAACTATCTACTCCGGTATTTATTTCTCTTGTCTTTAGAACAGGCAGCCACATCTCATTTGCTTACTTTGCCATGATTTTAACCTTCAATTTTCTACCTTGCTGGCTTGTCTGCCCCATTCAACCAACTGAATCTCCCTATTCTGGCTTGAAAAGATAAAACAAGGAAATGTCTATCCTGTCTATGTTAAGCCTTCCTAGCTGCTGGGCTGATAGATTTGTTTCCTTTTTATCCAATAGCTTCTTTCATTCTGCACTCCCCAAATAGATGTCTTCACTTGCTCCTTCTTGAAAATTGTGCATTGCCTTACAAGTTGCATTCAGTGAGTATTTCATTCCACCTACCTCCTCCGCTATCACTTTGAAATTCAAGGCCAACGTCCAGGATAGTTGGCTGGGGTAGGCATGGGGTAGGGTTTCTGGCTAATCCTCTACACTGGGAAGTTTAGATGCTGTATTCAGAGCAGTGTGTGAAGGAAAGAAAGGAGAAACAGGCAGGTAATTTAGATCCAGGGAACATTGATGGCCTGTAGAATTTAGGGACCCAGATAAGAATCTATGAAACATGAAACCAGGGACCCAGTCACAGAATCTGGGAAAGAAAAAAGCAGCATCTGTGCAGAGTCTGAACAACAGGCTCATGCAATTAGCAGAAAGGGAACTTGAACCCTTAGCCACTTACTGTCAAAGCCACAGAGTAATAGGCAGAAATCAAAGTTGGGGGAATGGATGAGGAAACAGAGAGCACGCATAACTTGACAAAAAATCAGAGGTCTAAATTAGTTCATCTGGACTGCCGCAAACCTTAAGCAAATGGGGTAGGCATGGAATTGAGTGACTAAGAAAACTTAAGAATTGGATGAGAGACAGCAAGTAATGATTCTTTAAAAAGCAAAAGTAAGGTAAGAATAACCTATTTTCAAGTGCTGAGAAACCTTTAACCACCCTTATGATGAGTCTACTCAGGCAAAATGATAGAGGGAGAGATCAGGGCCGATATTACAGACAGCTTCACTCATCTCACCACTTCATGATCTCCAGCAAAAAAAAAAAAAAAAAGAAAGAAAGAAAAAAAATAAAACCACCATTCAGGAGAAAGAGGTCTCTGGAGGATGTGCATCACCCAAACTAGCATTTGAGATGGCTCAGATTATTCCAGTACTCTGTGCAGCTTTCCCCTTGCTTGGGCTTCTAGTTCAGTCCTGTGGAGGCAATCCACCCCACATCAGTGTTATCAAGAGTTCATATTTCGAATCTGAAAGAGCTTTTCAAGTTCTACCCTATATTCTCTATGGACATTGAAAATTGCTATAATTAACTGAAATATTAACTAGTTCTCACAAATTAATTTTTGATTGCCTAAAAATGTATTCTGGACAGGCAGTCGCGTATCGGAGAGACCATACATTTTGTTCTTAGTTACTTCCCTTTGTGGGTACTTTTTGGTAAGGCAGCTAAAAGAGCAGTTAGTCATATTTGTAGAAAGTGTCCTTCCTGGGGAGGGATTGACATTTTCATTACTGCAAGGAAATTCTGACGTACTGATAACAAGAGTGCCCTGCGAATTCCTTCCCAGAGGGGAGGTCAAAACTTCACTGTCCAATCTGCATTGTGTGGCCATTGAACACCTGTTGAGTCTAAGTTGAGATGAAAAAAATAATGTCAAATATCTCATTAACAATTTTAAAAATATTGATTAAATGTCAAAATGATAATTTTTGGACATAGTGGCTTACATAAAAATATTAATCACACCTATTTCTTCTTACTTTTTAAATGTAGCTATTAGAAAATTTAAAATTACATATGAGGCTTGTATTTTATTTCTGTTGGGCAGTACTAATCTAGACATCACACTGAAATACAATGAGGCCAAAAGAAAGTACAAAGTATATTGAATTAGAGAGAGAGAGAGAGAGGAATATTAGAGTCCTGTGAAGATTTAGTACAAAAGAAGTGAATGGCAACAAAAAGGAGTCAGAATCAGTTGGCAGAACTGATAGCAGGAAACAACTACCCACCCCAGGACCTTCCTTAGCAAGAAAGATCATTTTCAAATCCTAGGAAAACGAATAAATAGTTATTTGGTCATTAGAATGGACATGGCATTTGAGGAAAGCCAAAGGAGCAGTTTATCTATATCTTCTGGGATTAAGTTAATACAAATCTGAAGTAGATTTTGATAAGGTAAAATGTGTACTGTAAGTCCTAGAACAACCACCAAGAAAATGACTCAAAAATATAGTGAAAAATTTTTAAAGGAATTAAAATTCTAGAAAATATTTTCTTAATGGAAAAGAAAG
>NW_012149952.1:9510310-9510583 GCF_000956105.1 Propithecus coquereli
TGCACCAAATGATAGCAAAATACTCATTCTTCTCAATTGCACATGGAACATTCTCCAGAATAGACCATATACTAAGCCATAAAACAAGCTTCAATAAATGAATAAGGATTGAAGTCACACCGAGTATATTTTCTAATCACTATGGAATTAAACAAGAAATCAACAACAGAAAAACATTTGAGAAATCTACATATATATGAAAATTAAACAGCATACTCCTAACTAAGTATGTTGTCCCTAAGATTCTAAATATAAAAGGGTTAAATAAAAAAA
>NW_012149952.1:9512247-9536005 GCF_000956105.1 Propithecus coquereli
CTAAATAAATGTAAAGACATTCCATGTTCATATATTGGAAGATGTAAATATTGTCAAGATGGCAATACTTGCTAAGTGATCTACAGATTTAACACAATCCTTATCAGAATCCCAGTTGTATTCTTTGTAGAAAATTCCAAGGTGCTCATAAAATTCATATGGAATGGCAAGGGACCTCGAATAGCCAGAACAATCTTGAAAAGAAGGACAAAGTTGGAAAACTCACATTTCCCATTTTTAAAACTTACTATAAAACCACAGTATTCAAAGCAGTGTGAAACCAGCATAATGATAGACATATGGGTAAATGAAACAGAATTGAAAATAAACCCCATACATTTATGGTCAATTGACTTTTGACAAGGGTGCCAAGGCAATTCAATGGGAAAAGAATAGTCTTTTCAAACAAATGGAGCTGAGACAACAGGATATCCACATGCAAAAGAATGAAGTTGTACACTTGCCTCATACCATATACAAAACTTAGCTCAAAATGGATCATAGACCTGTATATAAGAGGTAAATCTATAAAACTCTTAGAAGAAATCATAGGTGTAAATCTTTATGACCTTGGATTAGGCAATGGTTTCTTAGATATGGCACATAAATAAACAGATAAATTGGACTTCATCAAAATTATAAACCTGTGTTTTGAAAGACATTATCAGGAAAGTGAAAAGACATCCCAGAATATATGAGAAAATATTTGCAAATCATATATCTGATAAGGGTCTAGTATCCAGAACATGTAAATAATTCTTACAATTCAACAACAAAATGACAAAATAGCCCAGTTTACAAATTAAGATCTTAATAGACTTTTCACCAAAGAAGATCTGGCCAATAAGCACACAAAATTAACTCAACATCATTAGCCACTAGGGAAACGCAAATTAAAACCATAATGGGATACCACTTAAAACCCACTGTGATGGCTGTAACAAAAAAACAATAACAATTGTTGGTAGGGATGTGGAAAAATTGGAACCCTCATACATTGTTGGCAGGAAAGTAAAATGGCTCAGCTACAGCACTGGAAAACAGTTTGGCAGTTCTTCAAGAGGTAAATATAGAGTTATCATATGACCCACAATTCTACTTCTAGGTATATTCTCAAGAGAAATGAAAACATATGTCCACACAAAGATCTGTGCACACATGTTCATAACAACACTATTCATAATAACCAAGAAGGGAATAAACCTAAATGTCCATCAACTGATAATGGATAAACAAAATGTGGTATACACATACAATGGAATATTATTCAGCCATAAAAAATAATGAAGTAGTGATCTAAGCTACAACATGGACAAACCTTAAAAACATTCTAAGTGAAAGATGCCAGATGCAAAAGGTCATATATTGTATGATTCCATTTATATGAAATGTCCTAAGCAGACAAACCTATAGAGACAAAAAATATATCAGGGTTGCCAGGGGCAGGGGAGAAGAGGGAATGGGGAATAATGGCTAAATGGTAAAGAGTTTCTTTGGGTATGATAAAAATGTTCTAATATTGATTGTGGTGATGGTTGCACAACTCTATGAATATGTTAAAAGATCACTGAGTTGTATACTTTAAATAGTTGAATTGGTGAATTGTACTCTATGTGAATTATATCTCCATAATGCTGTTTTAAAAAGAAGTAATGAGGTATAATTTACCACTAACCCAATGGGAACAAAGGATTGAATTTGAAATTAAATTGATGTAAAAGTAAAAGATGCTCCAGACAATGAACTATTATTCAATACTAAAAAGAAATGAACTATCTAGCCATGAAAAGACATGGAGGAACATTAAAGGCATATTATTAAGTGAAAGAAGCCAATCTGAAAACTGTATTATTCCAACTATATGACATTCTGGAAAAGGCAAAAGCATGGAGACAGTAGAAAGATCAGTGGTTGCCAGGGGAGTGGGGAGGGAGGGATGAACAGGTAGAACACAGAGGATTTTTAAAGCAGTGAAATGATTCTGTATGATGTTGTAATGGTAGATACATGTCATTAAACATTTGTCAAAACTTAATGAATGTACCACACAAAGAGTGAAACCTAATGTAAACTGTGGACTTTAGGTGATAATGATGTGTCAATGCAGGCTCGTCAATGGTAAAAAATGGACCACTTTGGTAGGAGATGCTGATAGTGGGGGAAGCTGTGTGTGTGTGTAGGGGCAGAGGTATATGGGAAAACTCGGGAATTTCTGTTCAATTTTGCTGTGAACCTAAAAGGGCTCTAAAAAGAAAGTCTATTATAAGACAAAAAAGGCCAAAAAATAAGTAAAAGATGCACTGTCTTTCTTACACTCCTGATTTTGTGGGTGGAGATTCATGTTCTCTATACCCCTAATGGCTCCTCACTATCCCAAGGAAGAACTCCATACCATTTCAGCTTGATTTAAGAGAAAAATTAAATGCCTACTCTATGTAAGACATTGTATACTAGGGGATGAAGAGAGGAGAATGGTATTTTCACATGCTAAAACTAATGTTTGATTTAAGAAAATGGCAAGTGAGTCATAATTGAGATAAAATGTGTTTTCCTGTATTTTTTAAAATCTAGAATTTGTGACATTTGTATTGTGCTAGCATAAGTGGAGCAACAATTATATTAAGTAAATACTGCAGAAGCCATGTATCTAAAAAAATCATTTTCAAAATGTTCTGACTCATTTCCTGTCTTCCTTGTACTTTCTTAAATTCCTTTCACTTCCCCATCGTTGCTTTCTTTCTTTCCTTTTTATTAAAGAAACAGTGTGATAACCAAATCCCCAAATCAGAAAGGTAGTTATCGTGCATTATAAAGGGGGAAAGGCTCTGACTAGGCAAGATAGATAAGAATAGACAAGAAAATTTAGGGGTCTAATAAAAGGATAATAACTAAAACAAGGGGACATCATTAAATTATTCCAAAGATATATAATAGGCATCTATTCATTTTTATACCAAAACTAAGTTTAATCATCATTTAACAGTGGTACCCAGCAAAAGCAATTTAGCATTATACTGCAAAATTCACACTCTAAAACAAAGGAGCCATAAACACAGCTTGAATCTTCCCTCTGCTCCCAAGGATTTCAACACTAAACCCGAGCAAAAGAAGATGAATGCTAAAAATCCCCATGGGGAATCCAGATATATCACACTGCCCTTTATTCATGAGTCGTCTGTGAAGACCACTGTGAGCAGTTAGAAAACTTGTATTCAACGTGGTCTGTTTGGCTGGGAATCAATCTACCCAAACATCTGGGGGGACGTGATTGATTCTCCTGGTTATTAGTGGCAAAGGTTGGGCAAATGGAAGCAGAGGCCGACAGCCATACAGGCTGAATAAACTTGTTCAGAGACACACCAACTCTGAATTCAAAGACTAGTAGGAACTTTAGTAGGAGAAGTGTGGAGTACCTAGATAAGCAGCCTCACTGGAAAAAGCCATCCTAACATTAGAAAAAGAATTCAGAAACTCTGTTGCAGCCCCACTGGTTTAGTTTTTTGAAACAGGTTCCTGATACAGTAGTCCTCCCTTATTGGTGGTTCACTGTCCATGGTTTTAATTACCCGTGGTGCAGTACAATAAGGTATTTTGAGAGAAAGAGAGAGAGAGAGAGTGAGAGAGCAAGAGAGAGAGAGAGAGAGAGAGAGATATCACATTCACATAGTTTTTTTTTTTTTTTAATTTCAGTCTCTTACAGGGGTACAAATGTTTAGGTTACATATATGGCCCTTGCCCCACCCAAGTCAGAGCTTCAAGCATGTCCATCCCCCAGATGGTGTGCACTGCACCCATTAGGTGTGAATATATCCATCCCCTCCTTCCCCCTCCCACCTGCCCAACACCCGATGAATGTTACTACTATATGTGCACATAAGTGATGATCAGTTAGTATCAATTTGATGGCAAGTACATGTGGTGCTTGTTTTTCCATTCTTGTGACACTTCACTTAGTAGAATGGGCTCCAGCTCTATCCAGAATAGTACAAGAGGTGTTAGTTCACCATATGTTTTTGTGGCTGAGTAGTACTCCATGGTATACATATACCACGTTTTATTAATCCACTCACGTATTGATGGACACTTGGGTTGTTTCCACATATGTTTTATTATAGTATATCATTATATTTGTTCTATTTTATTACTTCTTGTCGTTAATCTCTTACTGTGCCTAACATATAAATTAAACTTTATCACAGGTACATATGTATAGGAAAAAACATAGTATATATAGAGTTTGGTACTATCAATGGTTTAAGGCATCCACTGGGGGTCTTGGAACATATCTTCCATGAACAAGGGGGACTAGTGTATTTGTGTTGCCAGCTCCTGGCATAGGGCCTTTGTCACAGAAGCTTGGTAAATATTTGCCAATGATGGTGCTGCTAATGAGTGGACCCCAAAAATGAATGCCCCCATATGAAGGAAGGCCTAAAGAGGCTACTTTGCCTCATAGCAGATGAAATGCATCATGTTACATGTCAGATTTTACAGTGCTATCATGTGCTGGACATTGTTGCTAATCTTCATAGTTCTATGGGGTTGGGATTTTTATTCCCATTCTATAGAGGAAGAAGCTAAGGCTCATGGAGATTATACAACATGCCCAGGGTCACTAAAATAAGGAATGCTTGAGTAGAGATTCACATCCTAACTCCTGAAGCCCATGTTCTTTCTACTACATCACAGAACTTTTTCTTACTCTGCTCCTTGTAATGCCAAGCCAACCCATTCCTGTGTAGGGTATTGATCCAGCTTTCCATCTTGAAAGCTTTGCTCTTAAAAATCTCTCTGGTGCCATTAAAAATGAATGTTGTAATTTATTATTCCTGGTATCTCATAGATTCTTTGGTCAATGATAACCAGAGCTAAGACAATTCTGAATGGGGCCTTTCAGAGCAGGGCAGTTTCAGTCAGGCATTAATTGTTTTTAAATCAATGTATTACAGATTTAGGAGAAATGGTGGGAGAGGAAACAGACTTTAAAACTTGATAAACACAGATGTGTGAGGGAAATGTTTCCACCAGTGTGTATCCTTTCACCCTCTGCGATCTAGAAATTGTTAACATCCTTTTCATACTGATAGAAAATCTAACATGGATTCTGAAGCTTCTATCTGTCAAGTTTGATTATATCACTTTGTCGCAATTAATACTTTATTTTCAATCAGAGAAAGGACACTAGTTTAGTTTTCTGCTTTTTTGTCTAGAGTACTTTATTTCTAGAAAACTTGTAAAAAGATGATTTAAAGTATTTGAAAGTTTTAAAAAATCTGTTAGGAGGTTGCTACAGTCAAGAAAATCATTCATTTTGTATTAAGAATTTGTTAAAGGAAATGAACAGTTGAGTAAATCAGAAACTCAAGTAATAAGGAACTCCTTCCATATTTGGAAAGAGATAATTAAAGTATTTAATGCAGAATAAGAAAGCCACAGAGCTTGGTATTTTACCATTCTTTGGATTTCTGACCTGAGAAAGAGAAAATGTAGGTGCCATATATCTTTTAAAAATAAGCTCAACAAGAATGGATTTTTTTGAAAAAGGGTAAATAAAATAGGTCTGATCCTGGGGGAGGCCTGAGCTCCAAGCAGATTTAGAAAAATCTAATTAGGATTAATTAATACAACTATCAGGAAGAGCAGAGAAGAAAAGCTAAGTCCATTGGAAGTTTCTATGCAATTCTAAAGGCCACATGTAAGCAAAAGGATGAATAATAACTGAGAGAGTGGGTAAGAACGAAAGACCCTTAGAACTTCTGGCTCCCCATCCTGCCTCATTCCCATTCACTGAATCAGCTTGCATCCATCTGCAGACAAGGCCAGGCCACGACCATATATTCTAAGACTGGATCTGGCCCCCAGCAGGAGATGCACCCCCGGGAGCTCCTGCAGTAGACAGCAGCTGAAGTGGCCTCATAGCTGGCACCTACTTCCAAGTCTCTCTGCTTCAGTTCTTTAACCAGGAAAACAGTAGTAATGATAATCCCTTTCTCATTAGAATTGTTGTAAACATGGCACGTGCTTAGTACATAATCACTCATTATCATGGTCTATCTCATTGTATAGATTAAGAAACAGACACCAAGAAGTTGCTTTTCCAAAGCCACTAGCCCGTGTCAGCACGAGGCAGGGATCCTACATCAAAATTCTGATTCCTGAACTGATGTTCTTTACGCCTTATAATGCATAGGAGGTAATTTCATCAGGTCTCACCTACACTTATTTCTCCCTATAAATGCATCACATTGAGATCTACCTTCCTCGATAACCCTTTTGGAGGGTTTTCTGGTGGTTAATAATTTTGCCAAGTGAAATGAGTTTGTTTCTCAAGAGAGGGAACACATTAGAGAACTAGAAGAAACAGAAATGGGCTTCCTGTGATGATTGAACCATAATCACACATCCTTCACTCTAACCCGAGTACAGGGCCTGAATTAACAAGGCACAGAGCACACAGAGCAAGGTACTATTTTGAAGGAGAGGGAAAAGGGATGGGCTTAGAGTAGGGGTCAGCCAGAGGTGGGGAACAGGCAGCTGGAATAAAAGGGCAGAAGCTTTCCAAAAGCACTCAGAGGAATTATTTGACAAACACTATGTTCTTAGATTTCATCCCACGAAACTGAGCCTTTAACTTAGATCTCTGATCATTCATAATTTTTCTGGAAGGATAAGAGAAATTCATACCCAGAACTCAGAAATATGTATATGTTGATGAGCTGATTTCTGTGCCAAATCAAAGTCTCCTTCAGCTCTACTACATGATATTTAATGATAAAAATAATTCAAAGCATAGGCTTGGGTTAAAAAAGGAGAATCTGTCTATTAACTATTAATATGTAAGAATACCAAGAACAACATTTAAAAAGTCATATACCATATATAATTTTTTTCTTTGTAAAAAAAGATAGGACATTAACTTTGAACAGTACTTGGGCTGCATGTTTTATGAGGTTTATTTGTGCTGCATATCTTTGATGGGCTCTATTTGTGGCTAAAAGTACAAACATACTGATTACAATCACTCTTTTTTACATTTAGGAACAAAATTAATTATCTGTAAAAAGCAGAAAGGCTTAGATAGACTCTCAGTCAGTAAATGATAATAGACAGCACCCAAATATGACTCTGCTTCCTACTTTATCTGTTTTAAGCATTCTGAGTGGAATGAAAAGGGGAAAAATTAATTCACTTTCTGAATATTCTTCAGAAAGGATTTGAATTGGGTAATAAGGAGGCAGCATCAATCCTCCCCCAACCCCCATATGAAATACGAAAGCAGCCTTGCTGGATTATGTACTTCCCAAAGGGACATTTTAAAAGGACATTAAGAAATCTGTACTTTCAAAAAAACAAAGGTTATTTGTTTTTACCCCATTAACATTTCCCCCAACAAGAAATGGAATGGCAAACCACTGTAAGAACTAGCGCAGTGCCCAGCACTCAGCACCCTGCAAATCCTGGCTGCTGGTAATGATGAGGTTTGTATTTTACCTTATAAAGGCTTCAACATGCTGGAAGACATTTTCTCAGAATTCCCTTATCTTGGCCTTTTGTAAAATTCTTTGTTATAGCAAATATTAAAATATTCCCCTTGAGGAAATTACTACACTATGGTGCAACTTCATCAAAAAATGTTTCCTTGATGTTCAAAATATGTTTTCCATTTTTAAGGTGGGGACAAGAGAATTGGTCCTTTTAAGAAACAGTCCAAGTCAGAAAGCACTTTCTATGACAAACCTGAGCAAGATAGCAAAATGCATAGGCATGAGAGTTCAGCGAGCCAAGGTTACCTGTGGTGCTATTGTGAGTGAATGAGGTAGCACTACATTTGCCAAGAGTAACCTTTTTCCAAGTGGAGAAAAAAGGAATCACAGAGAAATCACAGTGTACGTGACTATGTTTTCTGAGGCGTTTCAGCTTTTGTAATGAAGACAGCAAGTATCCAGGGGCTTTTCTGCCCCCACGAGGTAGGAGGATACTTTCACTGTACCCTAATTCCCTGGCTGACCAACATTAACAAAGGGCATTTTGGATTCCTTTACTGTCATGCCAGGAGCATATGGGTTCTCAGACTATCAGGCCATAGGGAGGTCTTCTTGGACTTCTGCCCACTTGGGCAAATATCCCTGACTTTCTAACTTTTCTGAATATGCTCTAAGGACAAATTAGTCCTCTACTCACTCCCAGCAGACCTGGATAAGCATCTGCTTGCTGCTGTATGGTTATCACATGCTTCACCTTAGAAGTGCCGTGAAAGAGCAAACTTCCTTCAGCCAAGTCACTTAAGCAACACAAAACTCCCAACCCCAGAGCCTGAACAAGCAAGAGGAAACAGAGAGCTTAGAGACCACAAGAGAGCACAATAGAGTAGTAGCTGGGGACCCAAAGTAGCAGAGCTTACTCCTAATGAGAGGCAGCAATCAGGTGTCCCTTTGATACTTTCTTTTTAAAGTATTCTCTCAAGAGCTGAGAAAACTGCCACTGTTCTGTCTTGGGATGTGCCTTCTGCTACCCTCCAACAGGTGACACACAGCCCTGCCTTTTGACCAACCAGTCAGGGCCAAGCTAATTATCTTCTACTAACTCCTAATTTCCTTGCCTGATCCTCCAAAAGCATTGAGAACTTGAAAGGTTCTTGCAGTCATCCAAGGGTGGGGGCCATGTGTTGGAAGACAGTTCTCCATGGATTTCTTGTGCTTCTGCAGGGCTTAGAAGCAGAGGCATGGACTTCCCTTTCTTCCAGACTATCTTTTTCAAGTATCTTTGTATACTGAACAGCCTTGGAAGATAGATAGCGTTTTCCTTCAGAGAAAAGAGCAGGCAGGCTTGCTACCTATTACAAAAGATTTGAGTTCCCTAAGCTCAAAGTTCCTATCCTATAATGAAACTCATTGTATGTGCAGGAGTCGTCCAGCTCTTTGCCTTACCCTGTGGGAACTGGGACTCGAGGATCTGGCACAAATGCTGATACTCTGACTAATGCTACCGCTGTGAGAAATAAACTGTCCTTCATCTCTAACTCAGGAGTCTTGTGCCTTTAACTAGCAGCCATGAAACTGCAGCACGCTAATTTGTTAGCTTGCAGTTAGGGCAAAATCTCAGATCCTTTACAGTTCTTGAGGATGTGTTCCTGCTACAGCATTCCATTGACCACAAAAAAGAGGAAAAATTTATTCTTAAAGATTCAGAACATATAAACAAGTGGTAATTGTGCCGCCACTTCTTGTCAAGGCAAAGGCGAGCAATTCTAGATTCATGAATAGCCCATCTAATATCCTAATATGACCCATAATATATATATAATTTCAGGATGAAACATTTAAAAAAGCTTCCCTATGTGACCACTTTTTGAAACTTGCCCTGAAGTTAACATTTAGTGCCTAAATGGTGGTTCCATTTTTAAAATTTGTATTCTTTCAATAAATAGGTAATCCATATTTAAAAACTATAATTTTTCTCCACAGAAATCACCAAAGCTATATTGATGGTGAATGAAAAAGGATGGCAGCCTATGAATATTTTTTTCTTTCCAGAAATGGGCCTCATGAAAATAAAGTTGTTTACCACAGTTCTAGATGTTGACCTGCAGACACTAATTAGGTAGTGAGCCATTTACTTGTTTTTATCACTTTCAAATCACTTGGTACTGAAAACAGCTTGTATGAATTCAGACAAAGTATCTCTATCTGAGACTGAAAAATGAAAGTCCAAAGTGATAGCACAGAGAGAAAAACACTGACATTTTGACACCTGAGAAATAACCCCAGCCTTCAAAAGCGGAGAGGAAGGTAGGGCTAATCTTGGAAATTCTGATGAGTTACAGTCACACAGACAGCAAAATATAAGAGTTTGATAGAGTGAATTATTATCGAGGATCAACAGAGACTCTTCCCCAGAGCTTCCTACCACACATAAATAAATACTGACTTCAGAAATCCTAGGAAAGGAAATGGATATACTTTGATACTAGAGTATGTTAGGTTCTCAGTAAGCAATGCTACTACTAAGGACACTCTATAATGGAGATCTGCATGTACTTTAAATGTCCAGAATCAACGGCAGATGCCTTAAAAACTATGTTTGTCTAATGGACAGATTCCCAACTTTGCAACTGGAAGGTTGCACTGGCATTGCTCACTTAGATTCTAGGCAAAGCCCTCTGACTGTGTGACTGGATCTTCCATCACCTACACAAGTATTCTTTCTTCTCCTAGAAACTACTCTGTGCCTTTAAGTGTTATGAAGACAAAAAAAAAAAAAAAAATCACATGCCTTTTAGTACCTCATTGGGAAATTCTAGGGCAAAAGTCTCTAAGGAGGGAGAATGAATTCAAAAACTGATTGTGCAGCTGGAAAAACAGTAGGGAGTAATACAGGATATTAAATAATATAATAAAAACCTACTTAGCCTGTGTTTGGGGAATGAAGATTCTGGTGAAGAGAGTGGAACTATTTGAGAGAGCAATATAAAATAATGGTTAAGAGCATGAGCTTTGGAGTCAGACAGATTCAGCTCTGAGTCCTAGCTCTGCCACCTACTAGCTGAGTGACCCCTGAGGGCAGAAACAGAGTCATGCTCATCTTTCAAGTGACTTCTTATGATCCCTGGTGTCTACCCTAGTGCTTCCATGATTATATGCTCAATGAATGTTTCTTGCAATGAATCGTATTTCGGATAGTGCTAAAATGAACATCACAATGAGAAAAGAAAGGGAGAAATACTGGTGGTAGAAAAGGTTGCAATTTTGCACAACATTCAATGAAGCATATAACAAGCCAAGGTAATGAAATTGTGGGAGAGAAAACACTGAGAAATGATGAGATGAATCAACAAAGAAAGCGTGTACATGAATGCAGGTAGAAAAATACGAGTGCACACAGCCATGTAGGGATACATGAGCAATTATTTTGGGGGCTCAAAGAAAGTAAACAAAATTATAGAAAGTTTGGGAAACTTTCTGGAAGAGGGATAAACATTCAACATGCTAATAATTACTCATTTAATAAATGGACAAATTATACATGAAATGTGCAATGGCTATGCATATAGTCCAAAGATAGGTATATGGTAAGGACAACCAAAATTGTTTTCAGAATAAAAGCAGTTGCATTTTAAGAGGAAGCTGTGGCATTCAGCAATCTGGATGTAACAATCATGCTGAAAATATATGTATTACAAACTGTACATATTTGTAGTTGCCTCAAGGTATAAGATGTGAAATTCAATAACATGCTGACAAATTTAACAGTGATGCTTTCATCGAAATATTATTAAAGACCTACTCAATACTCACTTAGGGCCAAGATATTTATCCTAGTTTGTATATTTATCCCAGTTTGCAAAATGGATCTATTTACAGTCCTGTCATTAGTATTTTCTTGGACTTTTCAGTACAAATTTTCTCTCTCTCCCTTATTTCCCCTCTCTCTCTGTCTCTCTCTCTCTCTGTCTCTCATACACACACACACACACATACACACCCGTACACACATAAATTTTCACACACTATTTTTATTCACTTCCTTTGGACTAAAGTAACATTAAGTGATCTTGGCACTTAAAAATAAGTTTAAGAGAAATCCATTTTCCATTTGGCACTTAGAACAATGTAGTAAAAATAGTACTGCACTGGCACTTAGCAGGTACTTTCCATGTTCCCGAACCTATCATTTCATTTATTCCCCGTATCTCAACCCCATTTTAGAGATGAAGAATCTGAGGTCATAGCTTTACCACTAACTGTTTGTGGAACTTAGGCCATTCACTTCCAACCTCTGGGCCTTATTTTATCTTCCAAATTAGGTGGCTGGATTTGCTCCCAAGGGAACATCATAATCAACTGAGGCACTTTTTAAATGACAAATTCTCTGACCTCTCCACAAACCTATGGTATCAGAATCTCCAGGGGTGGACGCCAGGAAAATGTTTAACAAATTCCCAGGTGGTTGTGATGATGAACCAGGTTTAGGAATTGGATGCTTTATCAACTCTAGGGGTGCTGCCAGCAACAACACTCCAACATTCACTTGCATGCCTTCATTGGGTAGTCTGAAGTATTGATAACTATCCTAGGAAAAACTAAAGCACTTGCAAGCCATATAGAATTATAAAATTTAACATGACACATTCACTCCGAAGACCAAAATGACCTTCATAATATGGGGTAGATGGTAGCCCCCAAAACAACTGGGCAAAGTCTCTGTGTGGCAGACCTCATGGCACAGCTTAGAGCTAGCTAAAAAGTCTGTCCCAACAGAGCTCAGGAAGAGCATATTTTTAAAGAGGTCTCTCACTACAACTGAACCTTGAGCAGGACCAACTGGCAGGGTTTTACATTTTATCACAACAGGAAAGTGAGGGTGCTGCAGCAGAATCTCATTAATGCTTTAGTTTTAAATCAGCTTTTGCTTTGGGGCATTCTGTGGGTTTGTTAACATGAATAGAGTTCTGCAATCTACCCAGCCCTCACTTCCCCTCACCCCTATAAATGGCTCAGTCCCTTTCTGGCCTGTGTAGAGTATGGGCTGAATCACACCTGGCCAATGATTCCCTGACCCCCACCATTTGGTACATATTAGTTAGAATTGGTGATCATAAAACAGGAACAAGGCAGAATTCACATATGTTTTCTGGTTTAGTTCAGGCATTCCCTGGGGATGGCAGACTTCACGTTCTCATAACCAGCTGGGAGCTGGGAGCAATCAGGCCCTTAACGGCCAAAACAGAATGGGACTGCATCACTGAGCACCTCTTGACAGCCAAGGCCTTTTTTCCGCCCCCCCCACCGGAATGATAATGACATGAAATGTACACCCCCTGCACGCAGGCGCACATGCACGCGCAGACACACATATGCATGCATGCACCTAAAATGTAGCGGGCTTTGGTAGCCTGAAATAGCTATCCAATTTAGGTTCACTATGTGTTTGCAAAATCTTAATGGACCTTTTAGAGTGGGAGGGTCTAATGGGGGACAGACTGGTATGATGGAAAGAGTATTATATTATACTATAGCAGCAGAAGACCTTGCATTCTACTTCTGGCTCTTCCATTAATTATATAACTTTTGGCAAGTCTCCCTGAACTTTATTTCTTCATTTGTAAATCAATGGTATTGGACTAGCTAATCTCTCACAGCCCTTTCAACATTCACATTATAGTGAAATGTTCACAATGGTAAAATTTATTCAGTTGCACATCTGTCTACCAACTAAACTGTGACCTTTTCAGGACTTAAAAACTATGTATTGAGTAGTTTTGAATATCCAGCACCTAGCAAAGTGCCATGCACAAAACAGATGCTTAATAAATGTTTACTAAACAAACCTTCAAGTCTAGTGGCTGATTAAAACAGTGCACTTAATTCCTTACAAGCTCCCTACCTCATTTTTTGTGTTTAAAAGCACTAGAGGAGGATACACAATTTCAAGACCAATTATGTTGCTGTCAAATGGCCAATATCAGAGGCAACCTCTAAATACTCCTACACTCTGTATTTTAATGTTGTCTCCTTATTTTCCTCTTACTGCAAGCATTTCCACACCACAACACTCTTGCTTTGTGTCTGACACATAGTGGTCCCTCAGTCAGTATTAGGTGAATGAACATATGAATGCACTTAACGTTTCATTTTTCTAGTTCTGTGAGATTTACTTTTGCGTAAGGCCCCAGAATCTGGCCTCGAATTATAAAGCAGTCAAGGGAATAATTAGCCACTGAAGAACACCATCATTAGTTAGGACATTTCTGTTCATTTTACTATAAAATATTTTCTTAGCAAATGTGTTTTAAATGACTAACATTGTGAATGGGGCAATTAGAGCAGCTCCATAAGTAGCCATGCCGAGGGTTGTGTCATTTCTGTCCTCTTTCCTACTTTAATTCACCAAAAAAACCAATTACCCCTATTGTTTTGTACTTCCCCAGTTTAAAGACAAGGCTAAATGGCTTAATTTGCCGTCCACATTCTGGATAAGCAGTGGCTCAGAGTACACAGCAGTTGCATTGTAGAGAATCTGAGAGTGTGAGTCAACAAGGCCAATCAAGTCTGGGTTTGAATCCCAGCTCCTCCCGCTTAACTAGTTATTTTTTTAACATCTTTATTTTTTTATTTATTATTTCAGAGTATTATGGGGATACAAATGATTTGGTTACATAAATTGCTTTCATACTGTTTGAGTCAAAGTTATAAGTGTGCCCATCCCCCAGATAGTGTGCATTGTACCCATTAGGCGTAGACCTAGTGTTTGATAGATCAGTAGGTGACTATAGTTTACAATAATCTATTGTATATTTCAAAATAGCCAGAAAAGAATAATTCAAATATTTCTAGCATAAAGAAAAGAGGAATATTAAAGATGATGAATATACCAATTACACTGACTTCATCTTTTTAAATTATATGAATATATTAAATTATCACATGTACCCTGAAAATATGTGCATTATATATAAAAAAATTAATTAGCAGAAATAAAATATTTCTAAAACAGTAAAAAAAGAAAAAATACTACCTTTGTGACCTTGGGCAAGATATTTAATCTAAGATTCATTTGCTCCTGCGTAGAATGGGGACAATATTAGGATCAATCTCAAGGGTTACTGTGAAATAATATTATGTAAACTTGCCAGCACAGCACCTGAGATGTAGTAGGAGCTCAATAATGGTAGTGTAGTATATTATTCTGCCACCTCCTCCTACAAAGCTGGCAGTATTTGGTAATCAGATCCTGCCTTAGGGGGATCTGGCTGGTAGCTCTTGGCTATATGTTCTGCTCTACATTCGAAGTAGGTACTTCCTGGTTCTGTGACTAACAATGTCCGACTGAAACCAGGCAAACTGCTGCCTCACTTACAGAACGGTCCTTCCTCCAACACAACTTAGACTGGTATAACCAAGGCTATAAATACAACCACTGGAGAACATGGATGTTTGCCTTGCTTATGTTCTTGTGAGGTTTAATTAGTGGGTTCTAACTGGGTCTCTCGTGTTTAAAGTCACTACTCAAAATGGTAATGTGATATACATGATTAAAAGCACAAAAATAAAATCAGAATCAGAAAAATTGGTGATAACCAAATTAAAGGGAGACCTGATCAATTTCTGAAGCATGGCTTTTCCACTAACTATAGCTGGGTGTCCTTGGGTAAGCTGCAATTTCACTAAGCTTCAGTGTCTTCATTTATAAAATGAAGATAATGGTTCTCACCTCACAGGGTTGTCACGAAGATTATGATAACTGACGACAATAGGTAAGAATAGCGAACGTTTATTAAAGACTTACCATGTATGAGACACATGCTAAGTGCTTTAACATATGTTATTCCCTATGAAGTAGATATTCTTTTTATTTCTATTCCATGAATCAGAAAAATGAGGCTCATAAAGATAAAATGACTCCCCAACGTCCCACAGCAAGGAAGTGGGTGGGGCTGAAATTCAAAGCTGGGTTTTATGACTCCATATAGCCTGTGGTCTTTCTTTTCTTTTCATTTCTTTTTTGAGACAGGGTCTCACTCTGTCGCCCAGGCTAGAGTGCAGTGGCATCATCATAGCTCACTACAGCCTCAAACTACTGGGCTCAAGTGATCCTCCTGCCTCAGCCTCCCGGGTACCTGGGACTACAGGTGTGTACCACCATGCCTGGCTAATTTTTCTATTTCTTTGTAGAGAGGGGGTCTTTCTCCTGCTCAGGCTGGTCTCAAACTCCTGAGCTCAAACAATCTTCCTGCCTCAGCCTCCCAGACTGCTAGGATTACAGGTGTGAGCCACCATGCCCGGCCCAGCCTGTGGTCTTAATGCACTGCCTAACTCTGCGAGGTCATTCAGTTCATCTGTTATCCCTACCTACTCTCTAGTTTTTTTTTCTCATTTCTTTCCATTGGCACCTGCTTCTGACCCAGCCACCCACCCCTAAAACTCCCAGTTTCTCTGAAAACTGTAAATTAGTACTCACGGTGGTGGTCAGCTTTCCTCCATTCTTCTGGACATACTGGATGGAATCATGGATTGTCGAAAAGAGACCAAGCAATATGTTTTCCATGTCGTAGATCCTGTACATGCCATTCACAAGTTCTTCAAGAGACAGGATATATTCTCTCCAGTACTTGTCAATCTCCACCACACCTGCCATACAGCCTTGCATGACCACATTGCAGTAGCCACCACAAGGCTTAACCATCATCAGTCCCTGGCAATAAGAACAGTACCACATTCTCGTGAGCATTCGACCACAGTCCTTACTGAACTTCAGGTGATCTGTTGTGTTGATCACTTCGATTCCGAGATTCAGAGCCTGAAGGAAGATCCTAGTGACTTGCAGTGACTTGGAAACCTGGGTCATAATAAGCTTGGGGAAATTCCCAAATACTTTCAGGTCACGTCTTGCTCCTCGAAGGCACTCGTTGATGTCTAAGGCTGATTCAGGCAGGCCTGGGTTCATTAGCTGGGTATAGATGACTGGAAAGAGGCTGTCAAACAATTCATTGACCATATCATCCACATTGATGTCAGAACCCAAGATGTAGAGAGATACATCTGTGAAAAATTCACCCACAAACTCAAAAGCTTGTGGAGTCAGGCTTGGGTAGTTGTTCTTGAACATGGCATTGGTGTAGTTCTTGGCATGGCGAACAACAATTTCAAAGGCCTCTGTAAAATAGGAGATATAGAAATGTCCACAAATTAAAGCATGAAAATCCAGGGTGTAATTGAATTTGAGATCTCTCTATTGCTGTTGTGATTAAGGTCCCATTTGCCTTAAATAATTGAATCTCATTCATTTCTGGCATTGCCTCTACTCTTGCAGTTGTTTCCTCCTATAAATCAATTTTCCTTTCTGAACATGAAGTCCAAACTCTGATGTGCACATAAATTCTTAAACACACAAATTATATTTCAAATGACGGAAGCCAGGATTCAGTTAACATTTTGGCCTTTCATGAAAATATTGATTAAAAATTGGCGAAATGAGAGGTTATTTCTCTTTCTCTCATTGATTTATTCAGTTAAAAAGAAATTGTATTTCAGGACATTTCATTTTTAGAAAGAGGTAAATATTCTACAACAAACCATATACTATATAAACTCACATAACAATTTAAGTCTATTCAGCCCGGGAGGAGAGGCAAGATCTTAGCCAAGAGTGAAAGCTAGAGTGAATTTAATCATTTTTGGTAGATTTTCTCCTGATAACTTTAAAAGGAGCTATCTGGCAGATTGCCAGACCTGGAAATGGAATTTATCCACTGAATTTGTATCTGGGTGGGAAAAAATCCATGTACTTATCTATCATTTGGTATTGAAAATAACAGCTCTGGTATTTACAAGCTGAACATCTGGAGGATAACTACTAAGCTTTCTTGCTAAGTTCAGCTTTCACATGGCTTGGAAGCCTTATCTACTCTACAGAGACCACAAATTCATGATTACATCTGCTGCCCCAACTCCTTGGCATAAGACCTAATTAGTATCCTTGGTTTGAGAGACAAAGTAATAATGTCGCCATCTCATTTTCTCCAAACTGAAACATTCCAGACACAAATTATCCCAAATAATCAGAGTTTCACATTTATATGAGGGAAGGAAAAACAATCACCATAATAGGTTTTTCAAGAAATAAGAAAGAGTTTAAAAATAAAAATAACCAAGTTGCCTGAGACATTTAAAATTAACTTAGTACTTCCTTTCATTTCCTTCCAAAGTGCAAAGGTCCATGACAGATGTATTCCAAATGATGCCAATTCATGAGCCTTGAAAAATCAAATTATTACCACTTTCAGACTACTTGAGAGACTGTACTCCAACAGTTCCTTGGGATCACTTACCCCAACATTTCAGTCATCTGTAGCAGAAGTGAGCTCTAGGTTGTGCTACCACCATCTGCCCCAGATTCATCCCAAAGTAGAACATGCTCCCTATATTCTTCCCTTGGGCTTATGACATACCCAGCAATATTGAATAGATGCCAGTGTAATTCTACTGGGCTTCCAAGCCCACTAGAGAAAGTAATGAGTTTAAACAAAACTTAACTTTCTACAAAAGTTTTTGAGAATATATATGTTGGCTGTAGGTCTGAGGGCAGCGATAGTACAACTCTCACTGGGGCATACTAGTTTGTGTTGATTACTTCTACTTTGCAGTTGTGTGACTCTGGGAAAAATCTGCCTTGCTACAAGTTGTTGCATGTTCATTTGTTTGTTTTGTTTTATTTAAAACATTAAGCAATTCCTAGAAAGTTAATCCATCTTGTAACAATCCTCCAAACTCCATATGCTACTTTATTCTTAATCCTTGTATCTGAAAGTCGGATGAGGCCAAGAGATCATCTAGCCCAATACGAAGGATGAATGAATTCTTTAAAATCATCAGAAATTTGGAGATTTAAAACTATTCTTTTTAATTTCAGCTAGAAATCACTTCTTATATACTAGGCCCTGTCCTAGGTACTGGGCGTACGTAAGTGCTGGGTAGATGGAGGTAAATGATACAACATCCTTATTTTAGGAGTACTCACAAGCTATATGGTTTAGAGCTTACAAAACATTTCCAAGTATATTATGACATCTACTTTTTGCAGCAATCTTTTGAATTTGGTATTACAATTTCCATTTTATAGATGACAAAATTGAGGCTCAGCAGAGTTAAAGCATGCTCTAGGGGTCACACTGCTGCAGAGTAAAAGCAATTAACACAAACTAGTGTCTCCCAGTGACAGTTCCACTGACTTTTCCCTCAGACCTATAACCAACACACATATATCCTCAAAACCCTTGGTTAACTTCTGTTTTAAACTCATCATTTTCCCATTGTCTTCCCCTCTTTAAATGGAAGTGTACTAGAAGAAATTGTAGCCCAAAGACCAACAAAGCAAAGTCACACTTTTGCCTTTGCCTTGGGGCAGTATGAAGTAAGAGAAAGGAGCAGACTGCTGTGGAGATGCTACCCCTGTGGTTCTGAATCATCCAAGCAAAAACCTAAAATGAATTCTCTACAAGGCAAATTCTATCTTAAGTACACTGTATTCAGTCTCAAATGTGCAAAATATATGATAGGACAATTCCATAGACTGTATTATCATAACCTTTTTTTTAAACCTTTTTTTTTTAAAGCTTCTGTTACTAGCACTACTAGATCAATAGAAAAAGAAAATTACAAAAGATCATGAACTCTTCTGCAGAAAGAATAACAACAATGTATATTGCAGGGGAAAAGGGCCAGGGGGTCATATTGAACCTCAACCTCACATGGGCTCCCTGCTCCAGCTTCCACAGTTCAGAATTCACTTAGCACATCTCTGGGTTTTGCCCAGCCCCCTTACTTCTGTATCACCAAACCATAACTGCACAGGTAAATGGTCCTGGGGGACATATAGAAACCAACACTAGGTGAAAAGTGATGCTCAGCTTTTCTTGGCAACTTGAGGCTTCATGAAATGAAGTCAAGGGCTAGAATTACTACAAGAAAGTTGAGCTCATTGATTTTTTTTTGTCAGATAATAATGTACACTTCAGCTAGGGGAGGTTTTCCTCTTTCTTTCCTGGGAAGAAGTCAAAAGTTATATCCAAGAAAAATTGAAACAAACAATGTAAAATCAGAGCTATCATGAAAAATTTGGCAATGAATAGAAAATTCTATATTTTATAATATATGGAAGAATCAATTATGCAGATAAATAGATATAGCAAATTTGAGTTGAATATATATCTTCATATAGCAAGGTTTATGGATTTCTAGATACCTCCATCACCATCCTGGTCACCGCTATTTAGACATGTTCTAGTGTTGTCAATGTCCTCCTTAAATTATGGTGTTCAAAAAGGGATATAATTGCAGATGTGATTTGATAAGTAAAGTGTACAATCAGGTTATTATCTCTCCTTAACTTCTACTACTTCCCAGGCCATATAGCCTATCACTGCAGCAAATGATTGTCCTTAGTATTTGGTGCTGATGTTCCTGTATTCAGTCCCAGAGAGAAGGAAATGTGTTTTTATGGGCCTTTTCAGTAGTAAACTAGGTATTAAAAAAATAAGAGTATACTTAGGGTTGGAAGAAGAGAGGAATAAATGAACCATGAAGTCCCTTTCAAGCCCTTTAGAATAAAATAGTTCTTATAGAAGCAGGTTACTTTTTTCAAGGCAAATTTTCCAGTGCTGTAAGAATGGCAAATACTTAAAAACCTTTTATGTTTCTAGGAAACAGTGGG
The DNA here is from genome assembly GCF_000956105.1 of Propithecus coquereli. Classification (NCBI taxonomy): domain Eukaryota; kingdom Metazoa; phylum Chordata; class Mammalia; order Primates; family Indriidae; genus Propithecus; species Propithecus coquereli. The sequence goes on from NW_012149952.1 coordinate 9,532,456, forward strand.
TTGGGCTCAAAATGGTCCTTGTTTTCAAGTGCAGTTACCTTTTTATTTATTTATTTTTTTAATTGGTCAAGTGAAGCAATGGAAACTCAGTTACCTCAATGGAAAAAAAAAACCCTATATTTATGTGGTACCTGCAAGGTACATGCCAGCATCTGTGGTGAACTTCCTCACATCTGTGCTGTTGTTCAACTTTAGCATAACCATAGGTATTTGGAATTGTTTTTATTTTACTGGTGAGAAAACTGAGACTCAGAGAGCTTAAGTGACTCACAGAAGGTAATACCTCTAGTTAAATGCCAAGGCCTGAATTTGAATATAGGTCAGTCTCCCCAGAGCCCTTGCTAATTCCAAATATGCTTCAGCCCTAAAAACTGGATGTTGAGAAACTTCTGGTTTCAACTTCAACATGTAAAGACTTTGGAAGTTGTCACTCCCATCCTCAAAAACAAGAAAATAGTTGAACAAACTGAAAATCCATGATTCTTCTTAGACCCATCAGGGAATTGCAGTCAGGCCAAGTTGCGACTCTGAAATCTGGGGAGACATGCAAATACAAGGAATCACAACTGAGCTCAGCTTACCTGAAGCAGAAGCCCCTGGAGCCATAAACTACTAGGAACATAGATAATTTTACTGAGCTGCTAAAGGGTGAATGTGGACTGGCTTGAGAGTTCAAAACTCCTGGAACCCCACACTTACGGATGCACCACACTTCCTTGGGTTTTACCTCTTGAAGCCACACAAAGTTCTCACAGTGAAGATTCAAGAAAAATTTCCTTATTCATCATGCAGGGGGAAAGAAAAAGCAATAATTTTGAAATACATCATGAGCATTCCTCCATAAAAAAAATGCCTGCTTTCCAAGGGGGACAAAATTTTACCAAAGCCTGATATACCTGGAGGAAGGGCAGTTAGATAACTATAGTCCCCTCTATCTTTCTTATCACACATAAGGAGAAAAAAGGGCTAGGAAAAACTTCTGAAGGTCACAGCCCAAGGACTTAGGCCCAGTAAAATACCGAGATTAATCATTAGAGTACAGACAACGTCCACTCCCCCTACACTCTACCACCATATCAGTAGGTCTGAAGTATAACAGCAGTTACAACTGAGAGGGCTACAAGACACAGATCCTATTTAAGAAGGAGTTCTTAGGGAAACCCCAAAACAATGGGTGACAAAAAATAAAACAAGGGCACTAGAGGAAACCGAATCTCTTGCACCTACAGCTACAGCAAACATTAAATAGCCCAGCTCCTAGCCAGATTAATATAAAACTTCACATTACAAGTCTAATTACTTCAAATTCCTGTTACTCAATATATCATGCCCTGCTTTCAACAAGCAATTACAAGCCATGTTAAAAGGCAAGGAAAACAGCCTGAAGAGACAAAGCAATTATCATAACCACATTCAGATATGGCACATATTTTGGAATTATATAAGGAATTTAAAATAACCATGATTAATATAATAAGGGTACTAATGGAATAAGAACATGCAAGAACAAATGAGTAATTAAAAGATAGAGATAGAAACTCTAAGAAATATCAAAAAATGTTAGGAATCACAAACACTAAAATAGAAATGAAGCATACCTTTTATGGGCTCATCAGTATACCAAATACAATCAAAAAAGCATCAGTGAGCTTGCAGATATGTTAATAAAACTTTCCCAAAATGAAATGAGAGAGAAAAAAAAGAATGAAAAAAATAGAAAAGAATATCCAAGAAATCTGAGAAAAATTCAAAAGGTATAAAATATGTTTAATTGTAATTTTAGAAAGAGAGAATGGAGCAGAGGAAATATTTGAAGATATAATGGCCAAGAATTTTCCAAAATGCTTGATAGACACCATTCACAGATCTCAAAAGCTCAGAGAATAAGAAGCAGGAGTAATACCAAAATATCTATTCTTAGGCATATCATATTCAAATGGCAGAAAACCAAGGACAAAGAGAAAATCTCCAGAGAAGCCAAAGAGGAAAAAAAAACCTGCCTTACTTATAGAGGAATAAGGATAAGAATTACATCAAGTTTCTCATCAGAAATTATGCACACAAAAAGAGTAAACCAAAATATTTTTAAATGTTGAAAGTAAGAAAACCCCACCAACCTAGAATTCTGTGTCCAGCAAAATTATCCTTCTAATGTAAAGGAGAGATAAAGACTTTCTCAAACAAAACTGGAGGAAATTTGTCACTAGTAGACCTGCTTTGAAAGAAAAGTTAAAAAAAATTCTTCAGGGAAGTCATATAGGTCAGGAAATCAGATCTATATAAAGAAAAGAAGATTGTTAGAAAAGGAATAATGAAGGTAAAATAAAGTCTTTTTCTTTTTCTTAATTGATCTAATAGATAAATGTTTGTTCAAAGTAACAATAACAACAATGTACTTGGTAATTATAGCATATGGATAAGCGAAATGAATGACAGTGATGTTATAAGAAATTGGAGGGAGGAATTGGGAATATTCTGTTATAAGATACGATACTAATAAAACTATAAAGTGTTATTTGAAAGTGGCTCAGAATAGTCGTAATGTATATGCAAACTTTAGGGCGACCACTAAAAAATTTTAAAAAGAAGTATAATTGTTATGCTGAGAAAGGAGAAAAATGAAATTATACAAAATGTTCAGTTAAAACCAGAGAAGGCAGAGCTAGAGAGAAAAACTTAACCAAAAAAAATTTTAAACCAAAATCAAATGAACAAAAACAAAGAACAAGTGCAATGAATTGAAAGTACTTACAAATATGGTGGATTTAATCCTATGTCAACCGTCACTTTAAATGTGAATGTTTTAAATACAAAAATTAAAAGATAGAGACTATCAAAGTGGTTATAAAAACAAGACTTAACTTTATGTTGTCTACAGGAAATACATCTTAAATATAAAGACACAAAGGGAAAGTGAAAGACATACTATGCTAACACTAGTTTAGAAAAAACTGGAGTAGCTAAATTAATTTCAGGCTAAGCATACTTTAGAAGAAGGAAAATTATCAGGGATAAAGAGAGTCACCAAATAACAAAAAAGAGGTCAGCTCTGCAAAAGGAAAAAACAAACAAACAAACAAAAACAATCCTTAATGTGTATGCACCTAACAACACAGCAACAAAATACATGAAGCAAAAACTGATATAACTGCAAGGAAAAGTATACAAATCTACTATTATAGTTGTAGCATTTAACACCTCTCTATCAGTAACTAACAAATCCATCAGGCAGAAAATTAGCAAGGATATGGTTGAACTGAATAGCCCCATCTATCAACTGGATCTAATTGACATTTATAGAATACTTCATTTATTAACAGCAGAATACACTTCTCCTCGAGCTCACATGGAACATTCACTAAGATAGACCACATTCTTGGCCATAAAATATACCTTAATGAATTTAATAGCATAAAAATCAAACAAAGAATGTTATCAAACCACAATGGATTTAAATTACAAATCATAACAGAAAGATAAGATAATCCCTAATTTCTTGGAAATTAAACATACAGGACAAAGAAGTCTCAAGAGAAATTTTTAAATATTT
>NW_012149952.1:9536387-9542630 GCF_000956105.1 Propithecus coquereli
AAATCTAAAAAAATTAAAAGCTGGTTATTTGAAAATATCAATAAAGTTTAAAAATATCTAGTCAGGCTAACCAAGAAAAAAAGATAGAAGACACAATTTACTAATATGAGAAATGAAAGAAGGGTCATCACACTGTTCCCATGGATAATAAAAGTAATGTATGAATGTTAGGTAAAACTCTATGTCCGTGAACTCGGACCAATGAAATAGACCAATTCCTTTACAGACAGAAACTATCAAAAACTACACAAGGATAAATAGATTATCTTAATTGGCCTGTATCTATTAAAGAAATTGAATCTGTGATTAATAATCTTCCAAAAAGTAAGCACCTGGGCCATATGGATTCACTGGTGAATTCTACCAAATATTTAAGAAAGAAAGGATATCAATTCTCTACAATCTCTTCCAGAAAATAGAAGCAGAAAGAATATTTCCTAACTTACTGTATGAAGCCAGCATCCAAACCAGATAAAACTATTAAAAGAAAGGAAAGTTACAGATCAAGATGTCTCATGAACATAAATGCAAAAATTCACAACAAAATATTAGCAAATGAAATCCAGCAATGTATAAAAAGAATTATACACCACGACTGGTGCATATCTGGAATAAACCAGATATTCAAGGCTGGTTCAACATTCAAAAATCAGTTAATGTATTACATCACATCAACAGGCTAAATAAGAAAAATCATATATCACATCAATAGATGCAGAAAAGCGTTTGCCAAAATTGACATCATTCATGATAAAAACTCAGTAAACTAGGAATAGAGGGAAACTTTTTACACTTGATAAAGAACATCCACAAAATATTTACAGCTAACATCATATTTAATGGTGAGAAACTACATGCTTTTCCCCTAAGATCAGCAAAAAGGCAAGCATGTCCCTCTCTCAGCACTCTTATTCAACGTTGTGCTTACAAAGTCCTAGCTAACGCAGTAAGACAAGAAAAGGAAAGATACTTCATGTTCATAGATAGGAAAAACCAGTATTATTAAGATGTCAATTCTTTCCAACATGATCTACAGAGTCAATGGAACCCCAATCAAAATCTCAGTAAGTTATTTTGTAGCTATCAATACTAAAGTTTATATGGAGGCTGAAATGGCCGAAAGGGTCACAGACATGGCAGCATTTAGGATGGAAAATTGACAGCCATGCCTGCAGGTCTGATACATACATCTATAAGTGTACATGTGGCCAAAGAAAAGGAATCCAAAAAGCATCTAGTGAAACTAGCGTAGCTGCCCATGTATACTGGACCATCTCTTCAGTCTAAATATGTTGAGGAGCAGCCTGGTCATTTACAAATGGGCTTTGCTTCTGTACACACTACAATTGGTTGTTATATTGGCTGGTGCAAGGGTGTTTACATCTTTGTGAAAAATGCACATGGTACAATTTGGAAAAAATAGATGCATTTGTCTTTCTGAAGAACACTCTTCAAGATTTTCTTCCAAAAATGGAAATGATTGCAGTGATTTCACGATTGGTGGGCTTGGTTGCAGTAAGAAAAGGTTCTAGGTTTAAGAAAATTACTTGAGGCTGGGTGTGGTGGCTCATGCCCATAATCCTAGCACTTTGGTAGACCAAGGCAGGAGGATTGCTTGAGGTCAGGGGTTCAAGACCAGCCTGAGCAAGAGTGAGACCCCGTCTCTACAAAAAAATAGAAAAAATTAGCCTGGCATGATGGTGCACACCTGTAGTCCCAGCTATTAGGGAGACTGAGGCAAAAGGATTGCTTAAACCCAGGAGTTCAAGATTGCAGTGAGCTATGATCACACCACTGCATTCCAGCCTCAGCGACAGAGCGAGATCCTGTCTCAAGAAAACAAAACAAAACAAAACCAAAACCAAAAACAAAAAATTACTTCAGCTGGGTGTGGTGGCACACACCTGTAGTCCCCGCTACTCGGGAGGCTGAGGCAGGAGGATCATTTGAGTTCAGGTGTTTGAGGATGTAGGGAGCTAGGATTTCACTACTGCACTCTAACCTGGATGACAGAGAGAGACCCTGTCTCTAAAAAATATATATAAATGAATAAATGATAATATTTTTTAAAAAGACAACCACTTATCCTCTGGGCCTGGCCACTTTAACAGCAACTGTTTGCTACCCAGTTCAGTGAGTAATAATTTCTAAGGTAATAGGGGAAAAGGCATATGCTACAAGGCAGCAAATTTACAAAGCAGTTAAATAACTGTAGACCAAAGCAACAAAAAGAGCCGCTTCCTGAACCTAAAGAAAAACTAAGATAGGAAGCTCTGCTGAAACAGAAATACCTGCAAAAACAACTCATGTCCTAAAATAGTCAGTGCCTTTGCCATCAAAACTCAGCTCTGAAGGAAAGACCAAATCAGAATCCACCTCAAGTGCTACACAGTTTATGCCTGACCCCAAGCTCCTGGATCACAGGCAGTCCCACCCAGAAGATGTAGATTGGTACAGCACTAGAAGCTGAAGTAGACTGCATAGAGAGACTGCGTAGAAAACTACAAGATGTGTGAAGTTGCAAATAATGATGAAAAAAATCATTTAATGGGCAACTGAGTATAACTTAAATCAAGTTTTCCCAGTCACATAAGTGATTACAAAACAAACTGTGAATGCAATCCAAACAATACTAAATGATTGGTGAGGGGACACAGGTAGAAATATTAAGGTACATTTTGTGACCTTTGAGGGCATTTATTAAAAAACAAAACAAAATGAAGATATAGACACCAATAAGACCAAAATCTGAAAATACATATATGTGTGTATATATATACATATTTATATGTATACACATACATATCTGCTCTAGCTTTTCTGAATTAATGTCAGTTAAATTAGAATGGTGTATGGAAGGATTTTTTTCATTTCCTAGAGCTGGAATAAAATATCCATATTTTATGGCAAAAAAAAGTTTATATGGAAAGGCAAAATACCCAGTATAGATAGTCCTCACAATACTAAAGAACAAAACTGGAGGATTGGCATGACCAAAATTTAAGAATTCTCATAAAGTTACAGTAATCAAAACTGCATGGTATTGGTAAAAGAATAAAAAATTAAGTTAATAAAACAGAATGCAGAGCCTCGGAATAGACCCACATAAATATAATCAACTGATTTTGACAAAAGAGCAGAGGCTATTCAATGGAGAAAGGATAGTTTTTTCAACAAATACTGCTGGAACGATTGGACGTCCATATGCAAAGAAATCAATCTAGACACAGACCTTTCCCCTTTCATAAAAATGAACTCAAAATGGATCACAGACCTAAGTGTAAAATGCAAAACTATCAAACTTCTAAAAGATAACATGGGAGAAAGTCTTGGTGACCTTGGGTTTAGCAATGAGTTGTTAGATATAACATCAAAAGCACAATCCATGAAATAAAAAATTGGTAAGTTGGACTTTATAATATTAAAAACATCTGCTCTGTGACATTAAGAGAATAAAGAGAAAAGCATATGTCAAGAGAAGGAAAAGACAAGCCAAAGACTAGGAGAAAATATTTGCAAACCACATATCTGATAAAAGACTTGTATCCAAAATACACAAAGAACACTTAAAATTCAACAGTAAGAAAACAAACAACCCAATTAAAAAATAAGCAAAAGATTTGAGCAAACACCCTCACTAAAAATGATACACAGATGGCAAAGAAGCCTAGAAAAATATGCTCAATATCATAAGTCATTAGCGAATTGCAAATTAAAATAACAATGAGATACTACCACACAGCTATTAAAATGGCTAAAATTCATAGCACTGACACAACCAAACGCTGGCAAAAATGCAGAGCAACAGGCACTCTCATTCATTGCTGGTGGGAATGCAAATGGTACAGCCACTTTAAAAGATAGTTTGCCAGTTTCTTATAAAACTAAAGATACTCTTACCATGTGATCCAGCAGTTGTGCTCCTTGGTATTTACCCAATTGATTTGAAAAGTCATGTCCACACAAAAAGCTGCACATGGATGTTTATAGCAGTTTTAGTTGTAATCACCAAAACCAGAAGCAAGCAAGATGTCCTTCAATAGGATAAACAAACCGTGGTACATCTATACAATGGAACACTATTCAGCAATAAAAAGAAATGAGCTATCATGCCACAAATAGACATGGAGGAACTTTAAATGCCTATTGCTAAGTGAAAGAAGCTATCCTGAAAGGCAACATACAGTACAATTCCAAGTATATGGCATTCTGAAAAAGGCACAACTACAGAGACACTAAAAAGATCAATGGTTGCCAGGGCCTTGAGAGGGGAGGGACAAGGATGGGGGAATAAGTAAAGTGTGGGTTTTAGGGTGGTGAAACTATTCTGTAGGATAGTCTAATGGAGGATATAAGGCATTATGCATTTGTAAAAACTCACAGAACTGTGCAACACAAAGAGTGAACCTTAATGTAAACTATAGACTTTAGTTAAAAATAATGTACCACTAATGGTTCATTGATTATAACAAATGCACCACACTAACGCTAATAATGTTAATAATAGAGGAAACTGTGCCCTGGGGAGAGGGAGCATATAGGAATTCTATACTATCTGCTTGATTTTTCTTTAAATCTAAAACTATTCTAAAAGAATAAAGTCTATTAATCTTTAAAGAAATGAAAAAAACCTGGACCTTGGAAATTAGCCCTTGATGGAACTAGTGACCAGAACCACTGAATAGTGTTAAGTCACTCCCTCTTTTTTCCCCTCAATCCGCTTTGACATTTCTTTCATGAGTTAGGGAGTTTTCGCATACAATAGATACCATATGGCATCGATGTAATTTTAATTGGAAAAACCAGTGGAAAAGGTTAATGGACCAAAACACCCAAATAGGTAACACATTTCTATGTTATTTTCGGATACGGATGATTTTTTAAAAATTAGCCACACAGAAACTGCAAATTTAGGTTGTAAGAAAAGCCCCACATTTTCTTGAACAGTTCATAGAGAAGACACTGAAAGTGTTGCTCCAATTTCTATGGCATTTTATGTTCCCTATTAATTTAACTAGAATTGACCGAGCTTAGCAATAAGTTGCTATTAAATATAAGCCATTTATTTGTTCAGGCCCATGACCAGCCTGTAAATGTACACACTCTTGCTTTTTAAGTTTCACACACTAGGCTTCCAAATACAAGGTACATCAATGAGAAATAAAGAAATGAGTGACAAAAAGAATGAAAAAAATATATTTTCACAGGCTATTACATATATCATTTGATTGATAGAGACTTCTCCCCAAAGGCTAATATAGACCAGAGAAGACGATTAAACAATTCACTCAAAGGGTGCACAGAAATAAGAATTGAATATCCTTAACTACTAGAAAATTTATGAGTCTGCAATAGTTGACCACCCCTTTCCCCCATTAGCTTAATGAGTTCTTATCATTTACCCTCCATTAGCTTTCCTGAACAACTAGTTGACTTCAACCTTCTGGACACTGTGATTCAGGTATCTCATCATTTTTCCCTCTTCACATTTATTACTAGAAAGCTTAGAGACAAATTTATGGTCTGCCTCTATCAAGCATAATAAACTTCATATCATGTATTTTGTGTCATAACCTTACTTCTGGCTCCATCTGATTTTCCTACCTATATTTTCCATTTTGACTGATTGTTCCTATGTATTTTAGTTGTATTGTATCTTACTTTTATTATGAGCCTTTTTGTAGAGCATGTTAAATTCCTCTGGGGACAAAATAGGATGCAAATAAACAGGGAGATAAATAAATAAGGAGAAGGAGAAAGAGAGAGGAGCTATACCTATTACTTGAAGACAAAATATTTCAACAATGTGTTCTCACAAGTTTGAGTAGGAACTACAGAAATGTTTATATTTATAAATGACCAGGACCTTGTCAGGGACCCATGAGCAGTCCAACACTGTCTTCCCCAGCAGTGGTCAGGGCACTTGGTTGAATCGGCATATATGATCCTTCTAAACGTTTTTAACTTTTTACCTTTTTTCCACATCTTGAAAATTTGGGTCAAATGTATATAGCAACTTTAAAAATTAGGAAGGCACTAATAAGGCTGCCATTGTCATGGCTCAGAATATGTCTATTTTCACATTGGATTCAGGGATAAGACACCCTTGAAAAACCAGGAACTAGCTAAATGGAACAGTGTAGAAAAGCCCCAGATGAAAATTTGTTTCTTAAATTGATAAAACTTTATTTTAAGAACAATGTGTCTTGCAGAAGCCATTGGGGTTTAGAAAACCATTTACTG
>NW_012149952.1:9543160-9575708 GCF_000956105.1 Propithecus coquereli
ATATGACCGTAATTCCATAGATTGAGGCTAAAGAGTTTCCTCTGTTAACCATTTACTGTTATTAACCATAGCTTAGGAGAAAAAAATATAGGCTTTTGAGGACATGTTGAATGAAAGATTCTTCACTTTAAAGTGGGAATGGCTTCATTTAAATGTTTAACTGCAAACATTCTGGTAGCGCCTTTATCTAATAAAGTTCTGTATTTCCTTTTAATATACCTTTAGTTATTGAAAACAAAGAGCAAAACAACTAGGGGATCTTTTGTGTTGTTGTTAGAACAATTAATGTGTGCATTTTACATAGTCTTGCTCTTGCCTGCTCTTCTTTCCCCTTTTAACCACTTAAACGCTAAATTAGTATCCTAAGAAAGGTCAATTGCCAGTAGTTTATGCAACCATTGTTATTGAAGAAAATTGTGTCTGTGACCTATTATTAAAAGATTTCCATAGCACTTTGTATTTCTGTAAGTGCTTCACAGACAAAGCTTTAATGATTACAAAAGCAACAGACTTCCTTCTCCATGGTTACTGGAAGGTGAATCCCCATCCTCCTTCCCTTCACTAATGAGAAGTCTCAGATCTGGGTTGCTTTAAAATTTACAGACACACTCCCTCCCAAGGCCTTATTCATTCATACCCTCAACAAGTACCCACTAGGCGCTCATTTTAACAATTTTATTTTCACCTTTTACAGATAGAGAGCCATGAGACTCACTGTCTACTCTCTTGTTAAAGATAAGGTAAATCTGAGATAAGAGATCCCAAGCCCCAAAGGTCTGGGCTATTGCTTCTCCTGGTGGACCATACCCCAGCCTCTCAAGACGTGTCCAGTCCAGATTTCTACTTGTTTGGGACCTAAATTACCATGGGCTGCTGACATTATGTGAAGTTAGCAACATTAACCACATGCTAGAAAACTATTTAAAGATCATTTTTGGTGCATCTTAGCTGTCTCCTTAGATTGATTGCACTTGTATAAAATACATTTTTTCCATTTATTATTTACTGAATGTACACTATCTGATAGATTGTGAATAAAACATGCAAACAACACAGTCCCTAGGTCCTAAAGGCTTGTGATAGCCAGCTTTGATAAAATATTGAGCAGCTTATCTCATTTGAAAAGTATAAAATACCATAGAGATGTAAGAGTCCATTTTGTCCTAAGAGTGAGTCTCTTATAGCTTAAGCATACATAGTATACATGGCAACAGATCATCGTAACATATTTGTAAAGTGCCTCATGTCATTTCAGATTTTTAAAATTTGTGTTCTAATTTAATTCTCATCTCCTTCTTAATCACTGAAAGTGAGTGCGTGTGTGTGTGCACTCGTGCGTGCATGTATGTGAGCAGTAGCTAAGGGAAACATTATCCCAATTTCACAGATAAGGTAACTGAAACTAAGATTGGCTCCAAGTCATACAGCTGTGTGGTGGATGGCGGCAGCAACAGAACATAGGATTCCTGACTATTTGTCCTGTGCTTTTTGCATTATGTCCCTCTTCTTCAAGGGCAAATAGTGCATAGCACTTGAAGATTAGCTTTAGGTATAATAATAACTAGCATCTTTGGAGCATTTACCACCTGCCAAGCAGTGTTTCAAGCATTTTATGTGAAATAATTCATGTAATTATCGGAACCCCTCTATGAGGTGAGCATATTATTGTCTTCATTTTACAGATAAGAAAACCGAAGCACAGAGAGGTTAAGTAACTTGCCAAATGTTAAGTAGAAGAGCCAAGATTTGGATACAAGAAGTCTGGATCCAGAGCTTATCTACTAAATCACTATACAATAATGCCTCGAGGCATGAGGAGCTTGTCTATTTTTCTTTTCCTTTTGGTTCAACTCTAAGTAAACTTAATATTAATACTACAGTTGTTTGGCTATACTGAGTTTACTAGACATTTCAGGAAAATGACGCCACAACTTGGGTAGGATGTGAGGAACAAGGAAAAAATTGGAAAGATTCCAACTACCTACCAAGAACAATAATGCCCCAGAAATACATTGCCTGTGGTGTCTTAGAGTCATGATGAAATGGAAATTATAAGAAAATAAGTGGAAGAGTCAATACCGTGCATTTCTTAGGGATTATTGATATGGATATGAAATCTCAGAGCTCTCAGCCCTAATCATAAAATGATGGTATTTAATTGAAAGCTAGCTTTTGCAAAAAGGCCAGGCCCTCCCTTGAGCCACAGTTCCTCCAAAGGGCTACTGGCAGAGACAGGACTCAAGGCTGGCACATGAAACAGAGGGAATGGGAAGGCTGGGGGCCTCATGAGGGCTGGCCTGATTAACTTGGGGAGAGAGCTGCTCAGGTGCACTCAACGGGCTCTGGCAGCAGGCAAAGACTTGGCAGGAAGGTAGGTACTACCACAAGGACTCCAGCAGAATTCAATAGCAGGTGGGAAGGGGTGGCACACAAGCAAAGGTCAACCATATGGCCTTCCCCTGAGTTTGTCAAATGGTAGGAATGGTTTACCTCTAGCATATCACCCTTATCTTCTATAAACTTGACACATCATTTCCGCTTTCACATTAGAACTGAGTTGTGTGGAGTGGGGTGGGTATGAGTCCGTGTGAGAGAATGGGGTGGGAGGGGGGTAAATATCCAGAATTAAGGTCACAACCTGGCAAAATAAGTCAGTTGGTAAGAAAATAGAGATGTTAATCTGAGGAAATCCCTGGTCTAGCCGAGCATGTTAGTCTCTGTTTCCCTCAAGGTCATCAAGGCCCTAAAGCAACCACTACCATTTGCAATTATGATTTGATTGCTGAAGAGTTTGATAAATTCTGGATGCATCTCAAAAAGTCCATCATGTCTACATGCAGAGGAGGAAGGTTTCACAATTTATTGAGCATCAAGCACCCAAAGTAAAGAATTCTTTCTCCAAGAAGAGCTTAAAAGTAAGTAAAGGTGACTCCATGGACCTTCTCAAGAATCAAATTTTTCTTTCTTTTCTAGCAGGTGTTTGGTAATCTCTTTTCAGCATTGCCTTTCTTTTGTTTAAAAAGAAAATTATTGTTAAATATCCCAAACTACAGTGTGTACGTACCTGAGTATTATGTCTCTCCTCCTTCATACCCCACTGCACCCCTTCTCCCTACCTTAATTTTTGGATGAAGAGCCAGTTCTACTAACATCAAGAATGGTGAGGTGAGATGCAGTAGAAAAAGAGATATCCACACTCCCATGATCATTGCAGCATTATTCACAATAGCCAAATATGAAAATAACCTAAATGTGCCTTGATGAATGGATGAATAAAGACAATGTGAGATAAATGAAATATTATTCAGCCTTTAAAAAGAATGACATCTTGCCACTTGCAACAACACGGATAAACCTGGAGAACATTATGCTAAGTGAAATAACCCAGACACACAAGGACGAATACGCCATGATACCACTTATATGAGAAATCTTAAAGAGTCAAACTCATAGAGTAAGAGAGTGGAATGGTGGTTGCCAGGACCTGCGGTGAGGGCAAACCAGGGAGGTATTAGTCAAAGGGTACAAGTTTCCAGTTACACGAGATGATTAAATCCTAGAGCTACTGTACAGCACAGTACCTATAGTCAACAATACTGTATATATTTAAAATTTTTCCAGAAAGGTAAATCTTGTGTTAAGTGTTCTTATCACCAAAAATAATAATAATAAATTAAGAGGGTGGGAGGAAACATTTGGAAGGGATGGATATGTTTATGGCATAGATTGTAATGCTAGCTTTATAGCTATATACTTATCTCCAAACTCCTTAAGTTGTACACATTAAATATGTACAGCTTTTTGTATGTCAAGTATACATCAATAAAGTGGAATAAAAATACTACAGTACCAGTATGACATAGGAGGCAGGTCATCTAAGCTCTCCAGCCTGAATAAAATATTAATTGATACCTCTTTGCACCAAGCAAGCTAAATTCTGAGGCTTAGCTACCACCTGAATTCTGGTCTGCAACAATTGTTAAGGGCTTCAGCAACTATTTGAAGAGCCTAAAAACCTAGTGCAAATTCAAGGAAATGAGTTAGAGAAACATCTCTTTTATTAAAAGCTCAATTGTATTTGTTTTCGTTTTTTTTTTTAATTTCAAAAAAAATTAGCAGGTACAAGTGTTTTTTGTTATGTGAATAAATTGTATCATACTCAAATCAGGGCTTTCAGTGTACCCATCACCAGAATAGTGTACATTGTACTTGATAAGTAGATGTTTATCCCTCGCCCCCATCCTCCCTCCCTCTTCTCAGTTTCCAATGTTCATTATAGCTCTTTATGACCATATATATGTATATATACATATGTGTGTGTATGTGTATATATATCCTTTGTTTAGCTCCCACTTCTAAGTGAGAACATATGGTATCTGTTTTTCCACTCCTGAGATACTTCACTCAGGATAACGGTCTCTAGTTCCATCCAAGTTGCTGCAAAAGACATTCTTTCATTCCTTTTTATGGCTGAGTAGTACTCTATGGTGTGTGTGTATATACATACACCGCATTTTCTTTATCCACTCATCAGTTGATGTGCACTTTGGTTGATTCTTTTTCTTTGCTATTATGAATTGTGTTGTGATAAACATTCAAGTGCAGGTATCTTTTATATAAAATGACTTTTTTCCCTTTGGGTAGATACCCAGTAGTGGGATTGCTGGATCAAATGGTAGGTCTACTTTTAGTTCTTTGAGGAATCTCCATACTGCTCTCCATGGCAGTTGTACGTGTTTACTTTCCCACCAACAGTGTATAAGCATTCCCCTTTCACCACAACTGCACCAGCATCTATTGTTTTTTAACTTTTTCACAATGGCAATTTTGACAGGGGTAACGTGGTATCTCATTGTGGTTTTAATTTGCATTTCCCTGACAATTAGTGATGCTCAGCATTTTTTCATATGGTTTTTGGCCATTTCTCTTTCTTCTTTTGAGAATGTATTTCTTTTTAAAAGTGACGACTTAAGACTCAAATACATAAAGGACATACAACAGTTCCTTGTAGTGAATGCCAGATCCCTGCATGTAAGAGCACACCACCTTCCTCCACAGAGCAGTGACTTTGCTGGCACAAGGGTTGACTTTATTCTCCCATAAAACAATCACATGTGAGGTTATTGGCTACAGATGAGGTGACCTAATGGAGGTGGACTTTCTGAACAATCTCAAACAGTTGATTATTTGAACAAAATCTGGAAACTAGTTTAACGGGAAGTTATAAAATGGAGAAGCAGCAATTGAAATAATCCTAGAATTATAACCTGGAAGAAGAGAGAGTGTGGTCAAAAAGATAAGCAACCACTCCCAAAAATGTAAATGCTTGATTCTGCTTCCCTATTTTGTGTTGTCTGAGTATCTCTGGCAAGCTTCCTTTGCAATATTACAATCTTGGAGAAAGCCCCAGGCCCTGAGGTAGAAATAGAAAGCAAGCCACTCTGTGCTACCTTGTTTACTTTCAGGATCAGAGACAAGGGCCATTTGTCCATTTGCTGCCATTTGTCCCCAAGCTTCTAATAAAACTATAAGTCTTTATTTGCACAAGGGCAACACCCATGACTTCAGAACTCTCTTTGGCAAACCTCTTGCAGTCCTTGCCTCTACCTCACCATTGCTATTCCAGATTGTGGAGTGGGGGTGGGGGGACTGAGCATAGAATCTTTCTCATAGCAGGGTGCTTTTCTATTTTCTTCTAGGAATTTCAACCTCAATACTTCACAGTGAATTTCTTTCCTCTTAACTCCCCAAACTCCCTCACCCCCACAAACTCAATTTAATATTTTAAATCTGGGAGGGAATAGGGGAAAGGGGTGACTCAGGGGAAGATAGTTCCATCTGCATGGTTGGACAAAGGACAATATACACTCTCTAAGCTTGATCCATGTGAAGAGAACATCTGTGGGAAAGGAAATCCAGCTGTTGGCCAGGCCAGCCCCATTTATGTCTGCTCTCGGTACACTGACATTTTCTGGGTTCAAAGAAAACAGTGCCTGAATTATTAAAAGGCCTAGGCACTATTTTAAAATAATGCTTAGAGTGATCTGATGTCTAAAGTGGCTTTCTGCCAGAGGGACCTTTGTCACTGTGCTACATTCAAAACAGCATATTTTAAATGGGCATTTTAAAAATGGTCCATTGCTGTAATTTGGCAATGTGCCTGGAAAAGGCTGATTTTGAGATTGGGCATTTTAAACAAAATCCCTAAAATACAACTTACAGTCACTTTCCCTAATGAGGCCTTCTGATCCTGCTGCTTAGCACTCTCCTTAAACATGCCTGGGGGCCCCTAAGTGTGGGCTTGGGGGCATCCTCAATTCCAGTGCAAAGGAAGACCCAGCACAATTGCACTGTGTCCTCCTCAGCTGACCTCACTAGCCTGACCCAAGCTATAAATTCCATCGCATGGGGTCTAAAACAGTGGAGTTGACCTCACTGAAAATTCTGTTTAAACAAAGAAAGATGAGGGGAAATTTCTCAAAATGTTATTGTTCAAGTTTGAAATGTGCATCACAAAGAGACGAATTAAAATTCAAGTTTCTCCTTTTCCAAACTCTGCATATGGAAGTCACTAAAGTCAATGCCTCTGGCCCAGAATGACCAAAACCAAACTAGAGCAGTGAATTGTTTTCTACTCTTCTTAGGCTATAAATTCTCTGGACAGAGAGAGGGGAAGGAAATATTGGTGCTGTGTGGTCCTGGCACACTATGACATCAATGTTTCATTGGAATACTAATGTAAATGATGTTCGAATTGTCCCTGTAATAGACCCATAATTAGCTTACCCCATTCCCATGCTATGTCCTTAAGCTTTTCTGAACTGCCCAGATCTGAGTTTTTACTATGGAACCAGTTACCAGTACTCATAGATACTGACAAATTCTAATGTGCCTCTTTTCCCCATGTCCCTTTTCTCCTCCTCTATTGAATTTTTGGTCTCCTTTCAACGTGCCTCTTAAAGCATGCCAGGTAGAGGTCAGTCAATGTTCTTTTATGCCAAAAAAGAACAAAACTAAAGAAAAGTTTACCTGCCATTTCCCAATGCTTGTTAGAGTAAAAGTACAATGGTATACAGTACATTTTTTTAGCCAAGGGGTTATGTGGGTCAGCTCACACAGTGGCTTGCAAATCTGTTTTCACAAAATGAGTTGGGCCAGATGAGAATATTAATTTATTTGAGCACATATATGTCAGTATTGATCATAAAGGTGCGGGCGTACCATGCCTGCACATACTGACACCAAGAAAGGTCTGCTGCTGACGAGCAACCAGATGAATAGATTCATAACAATCGGTCTCAACCTAGCTGGAATCATGTCTCTTTAATCAGCTCATTTGGGCAGATGTAATCATCATACGCCATTCTCCTATAAATGGCTATGTGCCCTTTTTTCATTAAATTAAAATGAAAGTTCATTTTGTCCTGAGAATGCCATGGCATTGCTGGAGATAGTGCTGATATTGACAATCCAAGTTGAGTATCATGGTTATCATGATGTTAGCAGACCAGTTTTATAATGACAGTAACAGCAACAATGATGATGACAATAGTAACAACTAGTATCTGCATAGCACATTCATTTGGACCAGGCACCATTCTAAGTGCCCCTTACACTTTACTAATTCATTTAATCCTCACAATGACCCTATGAGATAGGTATTATTATTATTATTCCCACTGCATAGATGAGAAAATTGAGGCTCAGAGAGCAGAAGTAACTCACTTAAAGCCACACAGCTAGTAAGTGGTGCAGAGCTGGAATTCAGAATGAGCTCTTAAGCACTCCTCTCTAATGCCCAATATGGGAGACTAGACATTCTCCTTGGAGGAGGAAAGGGGAAAGTAGTTTGAAACAGCATATTCATTATTACTGAAATTTCAAATAACACAAAATAAGGGTAGGAGATTTTTATCTTTATTAAAAGAGTACATGAGTTAGTCATGAAGGCAGAGTCCAGGTGACCTGCATACCAAATATGAAGAAGAGTAATACCGACTTACAAAGAAGCACAAAGCTAGACAAGGAAAATGACTGAATAAATAAGTAATTGAACTAATTTGAAATTGAAGGGAGAATGCAAGTAAAATGGGAACACCATGTAGAAGAAAAGTTCCCTTGTAAGGAAAAAGAAGAAAGAAAAGCACTTTAGGCCTAGGATGAACAAATGTATTGGAAAATGAGCAGAGCTATGTTTTAGTGTGCCCTGGTTCATGAAGTGTCAGCTCTCAAACAATAGTGACGGTTCTTTCTCCATTAAAAATATCAAAACAAAGGAAAAAGTCAATAAAGTGAATACAAAAGAGCAGTGTGAAGGACTCTAGCTATGGAGTATTTTCTATGTGGCAGAATAATAATCATGTGGAACCTCAATCTTTGAGTTTCATTCTTGGTTTCTGATACACTCTTTCAGTCTTTTATCTCTGCTATGATGAGTAATTCAAAGGAATTTTTCATGCTTTTGTATGAGCACAGTGCTATCTCAAATACATCACCTGTCACCTTGGATAGGTCATTATCCCTCCTTGGCCCTCAGGGAGATAGGACTAGCTGAGTGCTGAGATCCCTTTAAGCGCTAATAATTTCATAGTTCTGTGCTATTTCTCCATAGTTACTTGTTGGCTGAGATTACACACCAATTCCAACTAAGACACTTTAGTATTTTACTAAGGTACTGTACAAACTCACACACAACACACACACAAAGTGTCAAATGCCAACTAAAATACACAGAAACTATGAAATAGATTTTTGATTTTATTCTGTAGAATTTTGATAGAAACAGAGGGAGTTACTTGGCTGGAGGATGCTGGAAAACTGGCTTCTAGGAAACCTCATTAAGTCCAGGCCTGGCCCTCAGTACAAGAAGAGTATATACTTCTCTCAGGGGTGGATTCGTATCAACCAAGCTCACAGAGGGTTATGTTTAAAATTTCAAAATGCCCAGGATTTGGAGACTCAAAATTCAATTTGATAACATCCCAGATTGATTGAACTGACATTATCAAACCCTCCAACGATTGCTGGAATAAAGCCGAACAGCAGTATACCCATTTATAATGATACATATAATTCATGAGGAGACACATCCTCACACAATCTCCCTACTGGTAAATAACATGAGAAGTCAATTTTTAATCCAGAGCTTGCTTAATGACCATAGCATCAACATCAACTCGAGGTGTAAGATTTGAATTTCTAATTATAGCATCATGTTAAAATAATCTCTATAAATAGGACATTACAAATAAAATATTGCAACAATAGCTAACATTTATTGAGGGATTATTGTGTGCCAGACACTGTGATAAATATATAAATTATCTCCTTTTATTCTCACAATGGCCCTGTAAGGTAAGTACCATTATTAAAATTCCCATGTTACAGATAGAAACTGAGGCTTAGAAAGGTATAGGCACTTGCTCAAGGTCATAAAGCTGGGGAGTTGTAGGCATGGGATATGAACCCAAATCAGTCTGGGACCTCACTTATAACAATCTCACTATGTTGCCTCCGTGCCTAGCCCAGAGCCTGAGAAGGTGGCTTCTTTCCTGGTTGGAGGGGGCTGATCAGCACTACCGTAATATCTTTCTCTGGGACTTTCTCTTTTTTATCTGCTTTCATGACTGACAGCCCCCAACCCCCACTCCCTGATTGACACATTCTTTCTTCAGCTGTGCTAACACTGTCAATCAGGCTACTGTCTGGTCTTTTTTTCCTAGGAACTGTTAAGTCTGTCTCTGTCTCACTTTCACTCTTTTTATTTGAAATTTTAAAAATAAAGTTCAAAGAGGTAAAGTAATAGTCACTCATATTCCCACCAACTATTATCAGCAATAGTTAATTTTTGGCAATTTCTTTCCAGCCTTTTGACTACATTTATACTTTACAAAATTGGACAAATAATATGTGACTACATTGTTCTTTTATAATTCACTCTCTTCAAAGGGAACTTGCAAAGTTCTGTTCTCATCCATAACTTGTTGATTTTCTAGCTTAACTCTTAAGTGGCAATTTCATTTTCCTTATTTCCAGGGTCCTGGGGAGACCCCTCTAAGTTGCCTCCATGTCCCAACTACACATTATCAAATATGGTGAGATTGATAGAAACAGACAGGCAGATGGACTGGCCATCTTATTAACATTAGAACCCAAGATCATGCACTCTGTCTAGCCTGCCTAACTCTCCTAATTGTCAGAAAAATCCATTTCAGCATAAGAGAGTGTAAAAATTGGTATGGTGCAGGGGTCAGTAACTACATAGTCATTCCCCAACAAAGCAAAAGGATGTATATATTGACAAGGAAATTGTAAGATTGGACATGAACAATTCGCTACATGGAAGATTTTGGCAGAATTGAGAGCATCACTTGGAGAAAGAGATACACTGGAAATAGAAAAGTAACCCATGAAGAAGGCACCTCTGGACCTCTCTGAAAACCGCAGGCATAATTCATGATATCTGATAAAAACAACACTTAGTATGTATTTATTTCAAAATGAAAAATTAAAAGGGGCATTGGTTTATGGGTTTAAAGAAAGGTGCACACCCAGAAAAATTTTAAAAGGTTATCTGTGGAAAGGATAAGACCACAAAGTTAATAGAAAATAAAAAGCCTCCCAGAAGGGAAAACTGTGGTGTGCATGGCGAATATCAACAAGTGAGCACTGTGAACAATGGTCAAAGGCATCTTTTCTACCAAATCAAAGAAGCCTTTTTCAGTTTGTGATACATTAAACTTCTAGGGTTGTAATTATGGAGTTATTTTTATAGTTTATCTACTCTAAATATATCTTTCTAATAATATATATAGCATAAAACTGAGGAGATATTGTAAACTAAATTCATTGCTATTTCTGATCAAAACACTTCTCAAAGAATCTCATCCCACAAATTATAGGGTAGCAACCAAATGACTGGCGCCCCCTCCTGGCCTTCTCAGGAATGACATAAAACAATCCCTATGACTCAGCCCTTCACAGAACCCTTCTCAGGCACCACTTGGTCCATCTCTTCTATGCATAGATTCACAGTGAGTCCTGCTGCTAGCATTTGGGACCATCAACTGTATGATGCTCATATTCTTCTTGGCTTTCAACTGGAGTAGCAAAATGTACCTATACAGGTCATTGCTGTGTGTGGAAAGTGAAGTAAAGAGCCTCTCCATTAAATGTAGCCACTGATGCCGAGAACCCTTCAGTATTATTCATTATTCCTTGTTATCAACTCTCTCTTAGTCATCGGAGCTGACATCCCAGCCTCCTTCAGATCCACCTCCATCTTCCTGTCTCTTTGCCCACATTGTCTGGCCATTATCCTTTTCCAGTCAGAGTCATTTCCCTCAGCCCTTGCAGTGATAGTCCAAAGGTCAGAAGAATACTGAGTCAGGTGCATCCCTAATACCTTATGACCTAAGAGACATTTATGTTCCAATCATAGTCCACGCAGTTGCTCTTATTCTGTTCCAGCAATGAGAGTACTCAAAAATTAGCGCAGAAAGTAGGCAGTCACATCTTTCTTTATAAATGCATGGACCACAGCCATTCCAAGAACTGAGATTTTTTTCTTATTGTCCTGCTCTCAACTCCTCTTTCTCCACTCCTCTCTTAGCTTCCACTCTTCTTTATTCCCTTGTTACTTTAATTTCAAATCTCAAGGCATTCCTGTACGGTAGGCTTCTGCTCCTACCCATGCCTTCCTGCCTTCCCCTGAATCTTTGGACCCCAAATTTTTGACCTGAAATCATGACCTCATGGTGCCTGCATCCCTTTCCCAAGTTCGAACTCCCAAACTGACTCCAGCACACTTGCTGGATTCACAACCTTGCCCACATCTTCTAGTTGGGTCTGACACCCAGAATTCTGATTTCAGAATACAAATGCCTAGCATGAAAATATCAATATATTTCCTCTTATCAATTGTTTATTTTCATCTATTGTTTAGATTAGAAATCTTTGATGTGGGAATTACATATGTTTAAACCTGAAAGGAACATTAGAAATCAACTAAGTCAGTGACTTCTAAACATTGTTGTTCTACACACCTATAATATCAGAATCTCCTGGGATGCTTGTTAAATATACAGATTCTTAGGACCTACCATAGACCTATAAATTCAGAGTTTCTAGGCACTGGTCTCAAGAATCTATGTTTTAACAAGCTTGCCAGGCAAATCTGATGTGGAGCCAGGTCGGGGCACTCCGATTATCAAAGCCTGTCATTTCCCAGATGAGGAAACTGATAGGGGAAGAACTAAAACCCAAGTCTCATGAGCCCCAGTCTTTCGTTCTTCCTATCATACTACTTTCTCTCCTGCTGGGAGAAGTATATTGGAACTGTCTTTAATAAGAGCTAGTTATAAAGTCCATTAGCAATAAAAGCTTGTTTCGTAAAGAACACAGTGGCCTATCTGTTGAACTCTCTCACAACTCTACCTTTAAAAGGGTTCCACACTTTCAAAAACAGTCATCTCATGGTGACACACATTAACTACTGAGGATTTATGATTTCCACCCCCAATACTTACACGGGTCAAAAACAGGAGAGACTATTGAACAAATGTTCAATTGAACATTTGAAATCAATAATGCATTGGAGTTTGAGAGAATTATATTGGGATGATTACTTGAGCTATCTGAACTGTTTGTTTACCCCTTCTTTAGGAAGACTATAGACAGTGAACTAAAATCCAAAAGCAGAATGGAAAAGAAGCAATAACAAAGAAAGCACTAAGAGGTACTGGCTCCACAGATAGCCCCCCTGTTTAGTCATCTGCATTTGAGCTATAACTAACACGTCACCATCAGAATAGATTCTCACAAAGAATTTTTTCCATTACAGATAAATATTTTGGAAACAAAGTTAGTAATGGACCCACTGAACAACTGACATTAATTAAAACAGTGTGATTATCAGATATTATAAATAACTGAGAATTTAAAGTAACTTTCAAGTACTTTTTGGCCTGGGCAAGATGAACATAAAGTCTTTTATAGCATGATCATGATCTCTCTTTGGGAAAAAATGTAAAAGGTCACTTCAGACTTAGTTAAATATGGTAGCCAAAGACATGCAGGAGACACTCAACTGGAAATACCAGGTTGTCTTCTTGACCTGGGGCTGTCTGGATGCCTCCAAGAGCTTGGTTTGAATATAACAACAGTATAAGGCCCATGGATAATCCCTCCCTCCAAATATCAAGATATTTCAGATTATGTTGCCACTCAACCAGAGTTTAAGGACGTGAAACACTTTAGACTGCTGCACAACCACTGAAAACTTCACATATTTTCTTCCTCAAGTTTTTACATCCTAGAAATAATGGTCTGCAATTATGCTTGGTATTTTGAAAAAGTCTGTATTATCAAAGGAAATCAGAAAAACTTTATTAACATTACCTCAATAATCTTCAAAAGATAGCTGTAAGGCAATAGAAATTTTTACTGATGGGGAAACAATTACTAAGGAGGCTAAGCGACTTGCTTAAAGTTATTAAGGTAATTCCTGACTCAGTTAACATTTGACACTGTTGACATTCTCCTTCCTAAATTGCTTTCACTTGACCTCCACGACACTCAACTATTCTTACTCTTTTCCTCTCCTTATGAATTTAAGATTCTTTACAGAAGAATTAATCTAACGTTAAATCCAATAATTTGCATCACTGCAAATTGTCTTTAACAATGTATTTATATGTGGGTAGCTATGTTTACATACTTTTTGATGTTCTTTTTCATGTACAGAGACAGTTGTAGTGTACCAGTTAAGAACATGAAGTCTGTAACCAGAATACATCCTTTCAAATCGTGGTTCTAGCACATGCCAGATGTGTGTCCTTGGGCCAGACACTTAACCTTTCTGTACGTTGTATTCTCTACCCATAAAATTGGGATAATAGTACCTACCTTCAGAGGGTTGTTGTGAGGGTCACATGATAAAATATACATGAAATGCTTACAACAGTGCCTGGCACATAATAAGCACTCAATCAATGTTAATTATTATTAGTAGCATTATTTCATATACATATTTTCATGTAGCTATGTGATGTTCCATTGTGTTACTATATCATACCTTGCTTAGCCAATTTCATCTTGTATGATTCTAGGTGAGTTCATAGGAGTTTGGAAAAAATCACTGAAAATCAAGCAAACAGGGTGGATCATATCCATCATTTTTGTTATTCAATGTCTTTCTTCCCTCTCCTACCACATCCTGGTCCTCCTTCCCCTCATCCCTAAGCCATTGCTACAATCCTTGCCCACGCACTCAGCACCTCATAATTTTTTAATGGGGTCCAAGTAGGAGCATGGTGAACTAATAAAGCCCCTACCAACGTGGAGTAATGTGGTGTTAGATCACAAAACACTAGCAATGTCTTGCACATGGCGCCTTTCTATAAATGCCATATGGATGGATAAAATGAAGTGGTTATGGGGACCACATGGAAGAAGAGGCTGGAAGAAGGCTGGGGCCAGGCTGGAAAGGGACCTAGACACCATGCTAGGCCATTTAAGTTTGATCTTGTAAACTAGGAAGAACCACAAAATTTTTTCATTCATATAAAAGTGGGATTGGAAAGAAAGTTATTTGGAGACTAGAAAAGAAGTTACAGCTTCCTAACCATTCAATAGTACAATCATTTCTCTTTACCTTAAGAAATATTTTAAGTTAT
Organism: Propithecus coquereli; assembly: GCF_000956105.1. NCBI lineage: Eukaryota > Metazoa > Chordata > Mammalia > Primates > Indriidae > Propithecus > Propithecus coquereli. The sequence continues at coordinate 9,557,836 of NW_012149952.1, forward strand.
ATTAAATTTTGAAACTGCCCCTGCCACAACTATTTCAGAGTATCCCTTTTCTTACTTGTTCCTCTCACAAGGAGTCTTCTTTAAAGGTATAATATTTGCTTTTGTACTTTGTTTTAATAACAGATTCTGGTTTTCTAGAGGGCCCAGCCATTCCTCGTTTTAAATGCCTTTCTGTTTTATAACATTTAAGAGAAACTATTTGTGTCCAAGATCACCCTGCCTCAAAGACAGGTAGTTGCTGGTGGCATGAGAAGCCTGGAACTGAGCTGATTGTGAGTTCTAGCTGGCCAGTTTCACAGCAATTACCCAACTGTGAAAGTAATTCATGGGAACATATAATAACCCACCAACTTGCTTTTGCAAGGCTGGATCTGCAGTCTCAGTGACAGCCATCCTTCAGAAATGTGATCCCTAGCCTAGGAACGAAGCAGGTTCTATTGCTAGTGGTCTAGGAGGAGAACAATAGGCAACATCACCACCTCGATCAAAACCTGCACAGTCTACTTGGGCTGTTGCTATTCTAAAGGGAAAGAGAGCAATGAACTCGAGTACCTCAATAAAAACTTCCAAATAGGAGGCACCAAAGGATTTCTGTTTTAGTATCATTATAGTATAGTCACAGTGAATCGCAACTCATCAGAGACCTTTCTCCATAATGGCTTATTCCAAATATTTACTTTATTTTTCTCATATCCCAAGCCCTGTGGAATTGCACTGCTTTCACTGACTTATTGAAAATTATTTCAGAAACAATGTTCTCAGTATGTGAGATATTGTATTTCCCTCCCCCATTACAGGCTCACATTTTGTTTTTTTTTAATTCTGTACTTTTTATTATTTTTCTCTCTGAATCGATCCTCTGCATGTACAATTGTAGCTCTATATTTTCTTTCCCCACTGCCTCACTGATGAAGAGTTCTCTGTCAATACAATCTAGAAGGAAATCTCTCTCAGTCTCATTTCCTTCACTTCAAAAGTAAATCCACTTGTCTGCCTCATCCACAAAAATGTAATGGGAATGTTTTTCTGCCACATTAGTCAATCCTGAGGCAAGAAGAGTGAAAGGCCAGGCCATATGGCAACTGTCACAGCTGGCTGGCTACACTGCCAGGATCACCGAGGCTAGAGCTGAGCCAGGTGGCAAGGCTCAAAATGGGGCAACTGGGGACTCCATGAAATGACTTTAAGGCCAGACTGACAGGAGACCAATAAAGTACTTTTTCTACAAAGTGAGAAAATAACTTGCAACACTATCTTCACTAGTTGACTTCTTCTATTTGCAAAGGTGACCTCTAGATTGTTTGGCAGAAGTGATACATTGGAGTAGACTTCTTTTCTGAAAGCCTTGGACAAGGGTGATGAAGTAGACACTACATATAAGCATGCCCAATGGGAAGGTGGGGAAGAGCCGAGTTGGAAGTGATGGAACTGAACAAGGTCAGGGAAATGCAATAGCTAAAGCTACCCTTTAGCCTCCACTCCTCCTCTTACCTGTTCAGCCTCCACTCCTGTGTTCAGTGAGTGCCTGCTCTGTGCCAGACTAAGGATGCCAGGAGCCTGGAAGAGAATCAGGCACAATTCTCGTCCTGAAGGGACTTCCTGTCTGATGTGAAATCCAATCTCTATTATGCCCTCAACAACTTATTTAGGGTTTCTGGGGGCTTTAATCTTCCCAGCACTTCCAAGGACAGAAATTCACAAGTCCTTTTGGGTCAGAAACTCTGCCACTTACAAAGACCTCCATGAATCATGCAAACCACAATGATTCATCAGATACCCCATTCCCAAACTAGCAATTGCTCCAAGAAAAGAGTCCTAAATGTTACCAGAGGGGTTCTAGTTATCAAAGACCCCAGGCATTCCCTTCCATCTTCTTCGTGGGAGACAGAGTACTAACCCTCAACCCCTGGCCCAGCACCAAAGCAGCATCAGGGCTAATCAGGTATCCTGCAAGCTCACATTCTCTGCTAAGGGCTGAGACCTTCACCGTAATTATTACCCCTTGCTAAATTTCGTCTGTATAGAAAGTATAATAAAAAGGTGACTATCTGAGAAGCACTTGTCAGAGTAATCAGGCTTGAAACTCTGTGATAGAAATGCAAATCTGGCCGGGCGTGGTGGCTCACGCCTGTAATCCTAGCTCTCTGGGAGGCCGAGGCGGGCGGATTGTTTCAGCTCAGGAGTTGGAAACCAGCCTGAGCAAGAGCGAGACCCCGCCTCTACTAAAAATAGAAAGAAATTAATTGGACAACTAAAAATATATAGAGAAATTAGCCGGGCATGGTGGCGCATGCCTGTAGTCCCAGCTACTTGGGAGGCTGAGGCAGGAGGATCGCTTGAGCCCAGGAGTTGGAGGTTGCTGTGAGCTAGGCTGACGCCACGGCACTCTAGCCCGGGCAAAAGAGTGAGACTCTGTCTCAAAAAAAAAAAAAAAAATGCAAATCTGAGGTTACCATTTAGTGAGCAGAAGGAAAAGAGGAGCCCAGCAGAGCAATCCAGTTACCTTTGGAAGCACTCACAACTCTACCTGTTTTAACTCACAGAAACACTCACCTCTCAGTATGTCTCTTCACATTTCCTATTCCACATTTCCGTCCTCCCTTCTATCCTTTCTCCCTCTCTTGTTCTTTTCATTTTCCCGATTTCCTCTTCCTTATCCTCTCCTAGCACGTTACTATAAAATGGAAGTGGGGGCAGTCTCTGTTTATATATGGCTGCCTGATGGAGTGCGCACGTCCATTCCAACTTCAAACACAAACAAATTTTGGATCGCCCACTCTATCAGATTACCTATGCCTCTGCTCCTCCCCATTAGCACTGACAACCAAGAAATGACCACAGAGATTTAGACTGGATGCCTATCATATAAACTTCTGTGCCTAGTTCCCATGGTTTCATATAGAGAGCTGCCACAAGAATAGGTGTTACATCTGTGTGAATGGTCTGCCAAAGCTTTTAACTCAGGCAGCAAGGAAAAGGCTAGCAGAGGCCAGTTCTGAGAATTCATTAGGCCACCGGTTTGTGACATGTCAAGGGGGTCAGTAGGCAGGGGGGGAGACAGAGAGGCCTGTGTGACCACAACAGATATCAGGCCAAAAATGTATCTGAGATTCAGGTATCCTAGGGCTCAGCTTGGTCAAGAGAGCCCAAGCAGATAGAGGCTAAAGAGAGTGCCACGGACTCAGGGCCTGGCAGTGCTGGAACTACAACAACCAAGGCACAACCTCCCCTGCTTGATCTGAACTTCTGGGCAGCATTTCTAGTAGGTATTTAATAGCTGCTACCATTTACGACAACATAAGTCTCATTTCAGGAGGTGTCAAGCAATTCTAGATCACAGTGTAGTTTGCAAAGGTTTTTGAGGCACTTTAAGATGAGATGGAAAGTGTGTTTTACGGGGCCCAGAAAGGTAAGGCAGGTATCCTCGGGCGAATGACCCTGCTTTCAAGTTCTTATTAGCAATGTTAAGCAAAGTAGGTGACAGGAGGCTTGATGCTGATGCACTTCATTGCCTTGCTTTTCCTTTCATGTCTCAAGGCTGGCCTGCAGCTGAGCAAGAGGCCTTTTAAACAAGAAAACATTTTATTCTTTCTATCTAGCTAGCAGAAGGCCCCTTTGGACTGAGAGGTGATGCTATCAGTCTCAAGCATGCCCTAGAGAGGGACAGATGTTGGAAGAGGGCTTTGAGGAGGAGATGCTGACTAGCAGGACTTCTTTATTTTCCTCCTTCTTTCATTCTGATACAGCCCCTAGAGTCAAATGAGTATCTATACATGCCCCAGACGCAAAGAGATATTATTTTGAGAGCAACCATACCACTGCTCCTCCATTGCGGTGGATAATTAAGAGCTGACTGCAAGCTATTGCATTTGAATCCTTAGAAAACAAAACTATGCTTTATAAACACCTTCTGGCCATTGTTGTAAGGGGAGAAAAACAGATATTGGTTTGAATGACATTTATCCATATTAGAGTTTTTTAGGACACATTAAACAGTATCTCAAGTCAGAACAGATTGGATTCATTAATGGAATTGGACCGCCTCTCTAAACATCAGAGCAACTTTTTAGTAATGAGAAACCTTACTTCCTCCACTTAGTTGAGCTGGAAAATTAATGTAGTGTGCTTCTGAAGAAACACATAATGAACATGATGAATTTTCATCATCTTGCTGGAAAGTGATTCTTTATGTTCTTATTCCAAATTTACAGCAAGTAAATTTAATGTTCCAAAGCTGCTGAGCCTTTTTAAGACCTCACTATCAATTTGTGGGGCGCTTTAACTGATTCTGCCCTGGAATTGATTAGTGCTTTCTGAAAAAAACACACGTGTAGCAAATTGCTGCACTTCAAGATAAATCAAGTTATTTGGGGAAGTTACACTTTAACTATTCACATTTCTCCAAAAGGGGAAAAAAAACCAGCCTTTACCTGCGTATGCTGCAGAAAGGCTCTCCGATTTTCATGGGAAATTTGTAATCAGGTAGTTAAAAATCTCTACTGGTAACTAGGAGCCCATATTGACCAGCTCCTTGGCAGAGCTGATTTCAAAGTCACCACTGTTCTTTAGCCAAAGGTCATAGGCCACAAATGGCATCCCAGAGCACTGTGAACCCCCAAGGACATGGATGCTTTAGGAGACATTCCATTTCTAGGAGATTTCCCCCTAACAGCAGACTATTGTAACACACACAATTTAGGGAAACTACCATTGTTATAAAAGGGGGAGGGCACAATGATTCCCTTTTTAAAAACTGACATATATTTCACATACCATAAAATTCACTCCTTTACAGTGTACAATTCATTGGTTTTCGATATATTCACAAAGATGTACAACCATCACCACTATCTGATTCCAGAACATTTCCTCACCCCAAAAAGAAGCCCTGTATACATTAGCAGTCACTCTCCGTTTCCTCCCTTCCTTCTTCAAGCCCTAGGCAACCACAACTCTACTTTTTTTCTCTACGAATTTACCTATTCTGGACAATCGTTCCTTTTTGCATAAGGGTTTTGTTTTGTTTTGTTTTTTTAGGAACCACTGGATTTTTTCCCTGCAGGAAACAGATCAGTAGGAAATGTTGAGGTGGTCCCATTTAAAATTCGGGTCTTTGAATAAACCAGTATGGAAACATTCTTGGAAGAAACTTCCCTTAGGGGGCTTTACTTGTGGATGTATACAGCTGCTGACAGCACTGCTTGAGCACAGACTTTCATACCAGGTCTGATTCTCTCTTCCTCCTTTGGCTGGGGAAGTAGGGGGTCTTGCTTTGCTGTTTGTCAGAGACAAGGCAGATCTGAATATCTCAAAGCCAGTTCCAGCCTGTTTGTGAGAAGCAGTATAGCTGAATAGACTCTGGTGTCAGGTAAAGTAGTTTCCAAGCCATAGCTCTATCATTTTTTACAGGTTACAGGGTGTGTGACTATGGGCAAGTTACATGACCTCTCTGAGACTCAGTTTCTTATCTGTAGATGGGAAATGATAGTACCTACTTCACAGGATTTATTAATATTTTGAGGACTAAATGAGAGAGGAGGAGAGGGGAGGGAGAGATAGAGATATCAAATATATATATATATATATGTGTATATATATATATATATAGCTTGGTACTATGCCAGGCATTAGTAAGAACTCAATAAATTATATATGAACTTAACTGCCTATTATGTGCCAGGTATTGGTTTTTGCATTTCCTGGTTGTTTACTTACTGGTGCTAAGTGTGCCTCATCAGAAAGGAAAGATGGGATTCTGAATACAAGGATAGGTGATGCCTCTGAAAGATATTGATGTAATAAGATGACATGATGTCTGATCAAGTATGTGAGACTGATATATCACATCAGTAAACACTAGCCCCAGATTAATTTCTTGACAGGCAAGGCGAGTTGACATTCTCAGGAAATTAAAATTCAACATGTTCTTTCTGCAAAGAATACTATAGTCCATGAAAATCAATGTTTCATCCTGACTATATGACAGTTTGTTCAGTAATATAGTAATAGCTATTCATGCACAGTATAATATGAAATCTATAGATCAATAACCCCTTTGATTTATAAAGTTACAGCAAATAGCCAGCAACAAAAGATCTAGAAAAGAAAAATGTCTCCCATCAAAAGGCTAGTTTAAACATAATCCTATCAAAATAAAGAATACATATTTTATAAAGTATGTGTGAAAACTCTGATAGGATTTTTAAACACAATCAAGCATCTATCTTCCCTAATAAAAAATTCAAAGTAAAATATTTTATAACTGCACACATAATTGGTCTGGTAGGTGGACAAAACAAGGGAATTACCATAGGTCTCTACCTACAGTGGGGATTTAAGTTCTTTCTCAGGTTTGATGGACAATAACTTAACACTTAATACTGTTTATAGCAATAGAAAATAGTCACAAAACAGTAGGTTCTCAGAAGAATTCCATTTCTATAGGATTTCCTATAGTCTTAAAACACTTGGGGCATTTGAATTCCTGGTCCATGACACTACCGAAGCCTCATAAAATTATATCCAGGAAAAACAGACTGGAGCCTGCAACATTTACCAATGCCAAAGGAATGAGGAATCTGACACACTTGTTCATCATTAACCTGGTATTAGAATGTATACTTTTTTTCTCTCACTCATTAGCAACAGCCATCTAAAGGAAACACTCCTGGATCCTAGTTAGGTTCTGGGGTCCCACACCAAAATCCATGACTGTATGAAGCAATGATTAACTTTTAGGAATTTTTCCCCCACCAGTTGTGGGAAAAAACACAGTGGGACACTGACAAAATCAAATTTCTGTATGGGCAGGACTGAGGATCAAATTTTGGACCATTTACTTCTTCCAGCAATCATGTTTGGTTTCAGACAAGAAAACACTGAACAAGTGGTGAAGAGCCCCTAGAAATTCAATTAGTCATTTACCTCGAGCACAAAGAAGTTTTGAACAGAATGAACTAAACAGAGAGTGGCAGGTCTCCAAAGGGCCCCAGGTGATTACCAAGTAGAAGTGAGGTTAGTCATCTGCTTAACTCCTCCTATTCTAGTCTATTCTAAGTCAACTGTTCTGGCTTTTGTCCCACCTCTGCCATTAAGTGTGTGACCTCAAGGAATAGCTTCAATCTTCTGAGCTTCTTCAATCTTCTGTTTCCACACCTGTGAAATGTGGAAGTGGAACTAGATGATGTATTAATACTTTTCCAAGCATCCTATGATTCAATTTCAATTCCCTTGGCCACACTCTGTTTTGCTCTCATCATCATCATGATTTGGAATGAAGAAGATGGGACAGACTCACTCTCAAAGAAACCTTCACTCAGTAGGTCAGTGAGTTCGGCATTCCTTAACATTATTGCCAGGCACTCTGTTAGCCCCTGGGGATTAAAGATGAATATGTCTCCACCCTCAAATAAGTTTTATGATATATACATGATACAGAAATATCTGCAGTAGTCCAAGGCAAATGCCATTAGCTTCACATTAAACTCACCTCGTTCAGCTTCCTAGATAAAGAGACCTAGCAACCAGACAGAAATTTAAGGTGAAAACTCTGCTCCTGGACTCTAGGAAAGACCTAGAAGGTGGGGAGATGCAAAACTTGAGCTTAAGGGGCTATACGTTGGATCCTTGGAGAGGGCACCAAATGATTCAGTTGTGGGATTAGGTGCTTTCTCACTACTATAGATTTTCCAATGATCTGAGACCAATCCCCTCGTCTCAGGTAGAGTTTGGCCTCACAGTTTCACCTGTAACATGAGAGCCACACCTCCTAACATGTTCAAGAGATTTCGCCTTTCTTGCCTTCCTATCTCCACCTCACAAGATGGCCACTTCTCACCCTTGTATACCTCCATTGCTAGAAAAGAATACAGTGAGGGTTCCTGTGCTGTTTTTGGCTGTCATCAGCTATATATATGATGCTTGGCAAATTACTTTTGACGCCAAACCTCAAACCTCCTCCTTCTCCTCCTCCTCCTCTTTTTCATAATACCTTACATTTGTACAGCTTCCAAAGCACTCTAAGGGTGCAGACACTGAGGCCCAAAGAGAACAAATGACTTGTCCAAGGTTACACAGCCTATGAATACAGGAATTCTTAGAGGTTAAAAAGAACATGAATATGATGATAATGAAGGATGTCACTAAGGAAGGCCAACTGACCAGGCAGCCACTATGAGGCTTCACAGGGGAGACTTCACTTTGGCAAATTTCCTATGGTCCAAAATTTGGTCCTTAGTCTTGCCCCTCTAGACGTTTGATTTTATCAGTGTCCCACCGTTCACCTGTCTCGTGCTAAGTAAACTTTCAAAAGACTGTCGTATGCAACCAGATTGCCAAAGTATTCATTTGCAGTATGAAATATTACTACTAAGCAGACTAGATTCACATGTTCTCTGGCCACACTCTCTCTCTACAGAAAAGCTACATGAAAAGATAAATTATAATCAGAAGGTTGACTGGTGAACCTGGGAGCATTACCAGGTAAGTTAGCTAAATCAGGTAAATGTGCAATGGCATCAGGTACTTGTAATGTAACGAACCATCTCTACACTGGAACTAAACCTGCCATGGAGACGCCCTTAGACACCTACGCACTCAGACAGAACTGGACAGGCCCTGCAAAGTGGTCTCAGTTATTCTCTCCAGTCTCCATTCCTACTGACACATCATTTCTTTAACTATGTTAATACCTTCCAGAGACACATTTTTTTTAGATAGGGTGTCATTCTGTTGCCCAGGCTAGAGTGCAGTGGCATCATCATATTAATAGCTTACTGCAACCTCAAACTCCTGGGCTCAAGTGATCCCCCTGCCTCAGTCTCCTGAGTAGTTGGGACGACAGGCACGTTCCTCCATGCCCGGTTAATTTTTCTATTTTTTGTAGAGAGGGGGTCTCGCACTTGCTCAGGCTGGTCTCGAACACCTGGCCTCATGCAATCCTCCTGCCTTGGCCTCCCAAAGTGCTACGATTACAAGCATGAGTTACCATGCTCAGCCTCCAAGACACTTCTCTGCTTTGACCTATTGCTTCTTATCCTACTTCCAGGGTCTTCAGGGGACACCTGTTACCTCTATAGATGGCTAAGAGAGATGAGGTTTTCTGATTCTGAGTCTGCAATGCTTTCAACTACATCTTGCTGCCTCACCATCAAATAGGGATGATCCCATATCCCTCCCAGGGTTGTTATAGGAGAAAAATGAGACAAATGCAAAAATGCTTTTAAAGTACTGTGCAAATATAAGCTATTATCTATTGTGATTTTAAAATCAGCACAAATGGATCATTTTGCTGTCCTTCAACTTTACCAAATAAAGTGGTAAATAAGAGCAGAGAGCACTTAGTGGAAGAATTTCCAAAAGGGCAAATTTCTCAGTCAGCTAAAAACTTGGGGATCTCCTGCTTAACTATTGTTTTTTTTTTCCTTTAGCTCCCCAAGGGTATCACTTATTTTCAAAAGAGTGCTGATGCAAGATATGCAATGAAATGAGGTCATTGAGTGCAGGTTCCTCCCCAGCCAGAGCGGGGAGAGGGCTAGGGTAATCAGGGCACAATTAGTTGCTAACTGATAAATGAGGAGTCAATTGGCTGGATGGCATGGGAGAAATGGAAATCAGCCAAGAAAAGACATACTAGCTGATTTATGAGAGCAAAAGAGAAAGAGGAAGAGAGAGAATGAGAAGCAATTTGAAAGCCCAGAGAAAGAAGTACATGTGGCATAGAGGTCCTGGCAATCAGCAAGCACCAGACGTAAAGAAATAATTTCTTCCCCTCCCACCAACCACAAGGAACATTTCTTTCCCTGGAAAGAGGAGGCGGTCGTTTCCTCAGGAGATTGATTACACTCACGCAGGCCATACTAAAAGTTGACCTCAGATTATATTCATCATATTTCACTTCAAATTCTCATTTTTTGATTGTCACATGTGTCATTCTCTGTGTTGGGGAGGGAGACAGAAAAGGTTATGTTATTGTAGCAAATGAAATATACTTATATTTTCTGGTAGAAATTTCCTTATTCTAAAAATGCTGATTAAAAAAAAATTCTCTTTGGTAGTAGAAGAAACAGAGGTAAATAAAGGCTAAACCAGTTACCTGCTATACCCCTGTGCAGCCTACTGGTGTGTGTTTAAAAGGCATGTCCACAATTAAGACTGTCAGATATGACAACATATCTATATATGACAGTAGATTTTATACAGATGAAAATCACGCCTTAAATGTCAACTAGAAAAACCCTCCCATCCAATCTTTGAACCATTATGTAAAATTAAATGACGACAGATCCTGGGCCTGGTGGCCAACTCCCCATGAAAGGAATGGGAGTTGAGGGGTTAACACTGGGAGGGCCACGCGCATGACAGAAAGTGTGGGTGTGGCAGAATCGCAACAAAGGCAGCATCTCCTTAGCCTGCCCTAAGTGACTGGACTATCATGTGGATGAGGGTTCCAGTTCATTAGTGCTTTGACCCTGTCTCTGAATCTGATGACCTTTGATCATCACCACCACCTCTTTTTGAATAACAGAGACCTTCCCTCCGCAGAATGCTCCTGGCTGGGTTCTTTCAAAGCAAGTCAACATAGCCCCTCCTCAACCCCAACACAAGTCCAGGAGAATACAAGGAACAGCCATTCTGCTGGGGCTGGGGAGGGAGAGATAGGTGGACAATAGGTGACCTGACACTGCAGCTTCCCTGGAAAGTCATCCTTTGGCACACAGGCCACCCAGCGCTCGACTGGCTAGTCCCACAGATTTACAACGTCATATTCGAGCAACGGAATATCATTCACGCAGGTGACTGCTGGCTTTTCTATGCAAAAGATACCTGCCAGACACCTACATTTAGATATTAAGGCCCTTAACAACAGAGAACTCACCTTAATTCATGTTTACGTGTCTCCTGCTCACCCAGGGTCTAGCTATCTAAGCCCAATAATTATTTTTTTCTGTTCTTTTTACCTGGATGCAGCTCAGAGATAAGAACATTGGCTGCGGAATCAAGAACATGCACTCTAGTCCTACTCCTATCACCAAAGAGCTGTGAGACTTTAAGTAAGTTTGACCCTCTTTCCTAGCCTCAGTTCCCTAAACACGTTCCTAATGGCTTGTTCCCTTACCTCACTCAGAAGAGGCTTTCCTCGCCATCCCATCTAAAATATCACTGCCGCCCAGGTCTCTCTTTGACTCTACCCTGCTTTACCTTTTCTTTATAGCACTTGTCATAAATTTAAGTTATTTATTTATGTTCTTGTTTGCTGTCTCCTTCCCTCCACTCCACCACATCCCACCAATAGAATGTACATTCCATTGATGCAGGGAAATTCTGTCCACTTTTTTCACTGCCGGATGACTTGGTCCAGGGCAAAGTGCCTAGCACACAGTAGGTGCTAATAAATATCTGTGAATTAAAAATTACAAGTATAGTAGATGCTCAATAAATGGATATAGAATGAGACAAGGAAGGTGGTGAAATGGGTAAGCCCCAAGGTCTTCCCCAGAGTTGAAAGACTGTAGACCATGGCACATAACATCTTGTGGCCTTTTCTGATAAGTATTTGTCATTCAAATGGGAACGTACATAGCTGCTCCCAAAAACGAGACAGAGAGAGACAGAGAGAGAGAGAGAATCTCAGTCATTTGTCTCCCCCTGGTTCCTAGAGATAATAACTCCAGCTTTCGGCACCTCTCCGAGGTGGACACCAGAGGGCAGTATACCCACACTTACTGTTTCCCTCCAGTAGAGGGCCAGAGGTAGAGGGAATCCAAGTTCTGGATAAATGGCAATACTCGGGCGTCAAATTGGCATGTCAGGACCGCCGCCTAACTGCCCCCTGATGCGAAGAGCTGCAGACTGCAGGACAAAGGGTTCAGTAAAGACTTCATTCAAAATTTGTAACATGGAAATCAAATGTGAACAACAGACCCCAAAACCATCTGTTCTTGCCAAAGCCAGGACGGACTCCATGGCCAGCTGCCAGAATTGTCCTGGGTTGTTCTATAATCTATACACATTAGAGGAGGGAGCCACAGTTCCTTCTAACAAAAGGCCATTATGCAAAGGGCTGCCAAATGCAATCTTTCTTTTGATGTATTCTCTTTAACTAGAATAATGTAATAAAATGATAATGATAATCTTTTGCTTTATGATTATCCTGAGTTAACACCCCCCCCTCAAAAAAAGCCAACTCCTGGCATCAAAGAAAGTAACCTGACGTTACAAGCTGATTATTTGCCTCTCCGAGAAATTTATTATTGTGACTTGGTGAAAATGCATTTTAATTAAAACACTAAACACATTATAAGTCAGGGTTTTTTTTTAAAGAGTATAATTAAATCTCAAAATTGAACGCTCCACTATAATATTAAAGGTGTGCATGAGAATATATAAAGAAAAACCTATTACAATTAACATCTATGGGCATATGCACAAATTTCTATTAAGAAATTTAAGGGCTTAATAAACATCCAAAAGCATTCAATATGTAAATTTTTATTCTGATGACATATTCTATTACTTTGGAATTTGGGGCTACTGTGACGTATACATTTAAGTTTGACAATACCTCCTTGTGAAATAAAAGTTCTGATGCCCTTAGTAAATATACTGCAACCCTTAAAATGAAACAGAGTTTCCTCATATTTTTTCCAGGAAAGAAATATCCTAACTCTGCACCCTGAGTGACATCCTTTTACGAACTCCAATCTTGCACACAACCCCTCAGGCCACAACTGCATGGCTGCTCACAATTCTAACAACCCATATATTTGTGTGTAAAACCAGCAATCTGTAGCTTCAGAACCAGATCACTGCCTTGGACCCTTGAGAGGCTTTTGTGTGGTATTTCTTCTATAAACCTGCATAGCCTCACTGTAAGCTTTTGATGAATTAAAGTATTCATTTGGAACGAGATAAGCTTGGCAGGCTTGTCCCTGCAAGTTCCTGTTAATAAAGTTGAGAGTGTTTAAACCCTCAGGAGGTAAAAAGAAAGAGCTGGTACATCTTGTGCTGTCGGAGGTGATCCTTTTCTGTCGGCCCCCTGATCGTGCTGGCAAACGTATCCCTTTTAGCATCACTTAAATCAAGCTAATATAGGAGGCTTCTCCTCCATTTGCACAAGAGACGATAGAATGAAAGAAAAAATAAACAGCTCTAAACTTATCAAAATAACTCCATAGACAATTCAAAAAAGCAAGGCCTCTAAAGTTATGGTCCCCAACTCCCAGTATTGGTCCATGGCCTGTTAGGAACTGGGCCACATAGCAGGAGGTAAGCGAGTGAAGCTTCGAAGCTTCAACTATATTTACAGTTGCTACCCATTGCTCGCATCACCGCCTGAGCTCCGCCTTTTGTCAGGTTAGCGCTGGCATTAGATTCTGCATTATGGTGTGTTGTATAATTATTTCATTATATATTACAGTGTAATAATAATAGAAATAAAGTACACAATAAATGTAATGTGCTTGAATCATCCCGAAACCATATCCCACCCCCCCACCCCCTAGTCTGTGGAAAAATTATCTTCCATGAAACTGGTCCCTGGTACCAAAAAGGTTGGGGACCGCTGCTCTAAAGCACTTCTTTTTTGTATCAACAGGATGTGCAAAAGCTGGTCCCCTTTAGTGTTCTTATCCCAGGTGCTCTGGATTCACTTCACCTGGACAGGGTATGGACACCAGTAAGTAATGCTTGGTGTCTGTTGCATTTTTTTTAACTTATCATTTCTACAGAGGCTTTAGTTTTAATCAAGAGAACAGGAAATAAGCTGAAAGCAATAAAACACAGAACAGAGCAGGGCCTGTGAATTCCAGGGAAAAAACGTAAGTGCTTGAGAATGTCCCTAAGCACAAAGGAGGCCTCATTTGTGTGTAAGTTGCTAAGAAGAAATTCAAGGATTAGATAGCCAAACATAGCTTATTGATAATATATGAAGTCTACACCAGGGTCAGCACTTTTTTAGCCTCAAAGGCATATATTTGGACAGAGTGGGGCAGGGTCTCCGCTCATTGTCTGTTTCTACTCCAGGCAGAGGGAAAGAAAGACCAAAAGTAACTACCACGAATTGGGGTAAATTGGGCCTAAATTTATCTGATCTCAACATAATCCCCACTGTAAATGCTCTTCCCTATGATGACAGATTGACTATAAGTGGCTGAAGATGCCAACAGCTTCCCAGGCTACTTTAAGGGAGAAGTGTTAAAAAATCTACTTAGTGAGTAGCAAGTAGAAAAACAGATTCTAAGAGGCAGAGATAATGTTTTTTGTATTGGCTCTAATCATACATTTTGTATACTTCTGAGTCTATTACAAAATATTGAAAATATCTTTTTATCCACTTGTCTTTCCCCCACTGGACTGTGGTGAACCCCTAGCAGGGGTGGGGTACCTGAGACCTTGGTCCTTCGGTGCGGCCTTTTGACTGAATCCAAATTTTACAGAACAAATCCTTTTTTTTAAAGGGGTGCATCAGAGAAAGATGAAGCTTTTCTTGCCTCCTTTGGTGCTTAAAAAAGAACAATCTTCAAATCAGAAGGCCACAGGTCTTCATGTCTCAATATGTATTTGCCTCAATGTCTGACACAGAAGGGGGCATTAATAAGTATTTGTTTGACTGAACCAAGTTTTGTATCAATAGTCTTAGCCTAAGACATGCCAACTGAAAAGAATCCGATGTGTAGATCATGGAATGTTTTTGAAAACCAAATAGCTAAGACACATGGCTATTACAACCAGAAAACAGCTGATATAATCAAAAGAAACAAGGAATATTTAAAAAGTCATTATATTCCTCAGGAACAATGTCCTTTGGAGAGACTATCCTTTATCTGCCTGTCAGGGACCATGTCCTCCCCTTGAGGTAATTCACATAAAGTGGTCATAGCCGTGAAAAACTACAAAGCAGAGAGTCTGCTTATGCTTTGCTAGGATTAGATATTAAACAAATGGAGAAGGGTCACACATGGTCCCAATTCCAAATTCATGTTGCAATGCCTGGTCAAGGTGGGGTGAGACAAGAGAAAATTTCCAGCTTCTATTCTGAACGACTTGGCTTAGGTCCGATAAGATAGATTGTCATGAAAATTATTCAGTGAAGTGTAATTTTTCATTCAAATCTTCAAAAAAAAAAACAGTAAAACAAGTTTACTATCTTATGTATGTATCTAAATACTTACGAACTTAAAATCTGTTTTTAAAAGGTTATATTACAAGTAATATCAATTATCTTGAGGCTTTTGAAAAGCACATTATGTGCTGGAATACTACTCTATTTCCCTGAACTGCTACAACATGAAAAACGGTGGACCAGCCCTCAAGTAACCAATCATCATCAATATAGTATATGGACTCCAGTACATTCCATGGAGCAAAAGTCCTCGTGGGCAGTGACTACAGCCATTTTTCATGGTTTAATATTTCGCTAATTTAGATTTTAGTCTTTTAAATTTAAAAGGCTGTAAGAGCCATTTTTAACACACATCAACAAAATTTCATTTCGGTATGGTGAAGTACAAAATCAACGCTAAGCTGATACAGTTAAAAGTACCACAGTTTAAAAATATGATTTTGCACCAAGTATGATAAATCCCTAAATGTGTCTGAAGAGAAATGTACTGACAAGTTAGACCTTGGCTGTACTAATACTAGGAAACGGGTGAACTTGGAGAAGACAAATTGTTTTAAGTTAAAGCACAGTAATTAGGAATTGAGTATACCTTAACGGAGACTCAAAACAGAAACTACTTAAAACGCAGCCCTCTCTAAGTCTGCAACGTTCTCTATTCCTATAGATCCGTTCAGTGCTTATTTAGATGAGGTTTCTCTAGCATTCACTGCCTCAATTACTTGGAGAGTCACCACTCAAATAAGAATTTTAGAGGACACATTGTTCGAAACTAACCAACAGCTTAAGTGGTGCAATTTATAAACTGTCAGAGATAACCTTTTCTTTTTTCAGTCTTCTAGAGATCATAACACCTTTTAGCTTCGCCTTCACGGTTAAACTGACTCAACTTCATCCTGTTATTTTCTTGAATGACTGTAGACAAGGCCTCCTTATAACTCTCCCTAGTATCCCAGCCCTACCTAGGCTCAGGGTAATCTCCAAAGCTGGGGAAGCTCCTAGGAAGCCTGGTGCTCAGCGTCAAGTCTCCCTGGGCTTTCAGTCCTGCTCTGACATTTTACCCAGTTGCGATAACTGGGCCTTTGGTAATTCCTTGAGATTTATATACCTTAGTCTGTTCCAGCAATTCTGCCCCCGTCCTGACACTCTGTCTTGCCTGACTGAGTCCCTGTCCTAGTTTCCTGGCCAGAACTCTGGCTTTTCTGGACTGCCTGCCTGCTGCTCCTTAGGGTCCTGCCCCTGAACCTTGGATTAGGAATCCAAGTTCTTAACTACAGCCAGATGGCCTCAGCCACAATCAGCCATCCTGATTGGGTACAAGTCTATCTCCCCACCAAGACTTTGAGCTCAAGAGAAAAGACTTTAATATATTCACTTTTATTCCACAGAACAGAGCATGATGCTTAGCATATAGAAAGCCTAGGTGGGACTGAATGAGTAGATCTCTGCCATATTTATCACCTGCTACCATGCTTGCTTGAACCTGGTGTTATGGCCACAAAACTAAACTTCTCCCTATTACCTACCCCTGGAATTTTTCGTGATCATCAGTCTCCCACTTTCCTGAGTTTCCTTAAAGGCTAGGGGACAGTGTATTATTAGTTTTTGTTTCTAAATTGCATAGACGACTGTTAAATCTAACTTCTTCTATTCCACTTCAGCCTTCTTTCAATCCCCCCAAAGCTATTAAAGAAAGAAAAAAAAGCCTTGTTTCTGAAAGAAAATTACAGTAAGTTTCCTGAAGTCTCAAGTCGACAAATCTTTTCTCAATAGAGTAAGTTTGTCAAAACTTCAAGAAAATCCTTTTTATAATGCTTCCTTAGCAGAAATAAAGAAGGGTCAATTTTAAACTCAATTGGAAGCTCAGTAACACATTAAGATTTAATACTTCATTTTAAGTTTATCTAGCTAAAATAACAGAGCAAACCAGCTTTCCTTCCCCAAAAGATCAGACCGTACATAATTAAAAGAGGTCCTGTTCAGGCAGACGGACGGTGTGATGATGAGAGAGGAAAGGTCGGTCCATGCATCTTCAGGCCATTTGGCTTAGATGGGCTCATGTGGTCAGTGCCCACATGATGAATGGAGCCCCTCAGCCTGACACTATCTACCCCTCTTGTATGCTTTGGTAGTCAAAATTTCTCCCTTAATTGACACTGGCAGAAAGGAAGGAGCAGGGCTCAGTCCTCCTACAGCCAACACCAAGACAGTGAACAACAAACATTTGACCCCCATGGGTCACAAGATAAATGTGCTTATTTTAGGGAACTTAGCCTACCCATCTAGCTTGTGTACCCATCTACCTTTTATGAATAGGACACAGAAACCATCAGACTGCTTGTGCCTTTTGAATGCAATAATATACAAGAATGAACTTTGTAAACAGCATAGTTCAAATGTTGTTGTTGTTGCTGCTGTTGCTGCTGTCACTGTAATAACTACCTTGTTTAAAAAAAATCTACCTTAAAAATGCATTCCTTTGAACACAACTCTTTGCCTGCTATCCTCTTTTAGAAGGCAAATAGTCCGTGGAAGGGAAAGTCATTAAGTCTGCTAAATTTGAGTAAGAATGAATCTATCTGAAGCTTCCCTCACTGGGACAGATATGGGGTGGTATGTTAAAAACAAAAGGATAGGCCAGGCACGGTGGCTCACGCCTGTAATCCTAGCACTGTGGGAGGCCGAGGCGGGCGGATTGTTTGAGCTCAGGAGTTCAAGACCAGCCTGAGCAAGAGCGAGACCCCGTCTCTACCAA
>NW_012149952.1:9577451-9582322 GCF_000956105.1 Propithecus coquereli
GCCACGGCACTCACTCACTCTAGCCCGGACAACACAGTGAGACTCTGCCTCAAAAAAAAAAAAAAAAGAATGCACAACTCTGAAATATGGTCATTATGGTGTCGGGAGACAGGAAGTAAGTTGATGAATACTGTCAATCTAGCCTGTTTGGGCTTATTTTGTTCTGAAATCTCTTTTGGTGGTCATTTAAAAAAAGAAACAAACAAACAAAAAATCATATGCAAATGGCTTTGCAAATGATAGAGTGGGCTGCAGATTCAAAAAGCAAAAACAGAAAATGTCGTAAGTGCATTCTAGAAAGACTGTCTAGAGAGAGCCATTAAAGCTGTATACAGAAGGAAGGTCCAGAATGATAACAAAACAGGGCCAGTAGTCTGCTTGGAATGCAACTAAATTAAAAAGCATCATGGAAGAAGACCACCAATGTCTGTAGGAAGGACTCCCAAATCAAACTGAAGTCCACCTCTTTCCCTAGGGGAAGTATTAAATGGCTATTTAATAACAGAGGTAAGTTTTTTGTTTAGGCACATCTGCTCCATTTCAAATAGTCTAAACAGCAATGATGCCATCTCTGCTTTCATTTGAAGTCCACTCATGTATGACATTTTCCCTCACAAACAACTAACTGAATAAACGAAATCTCCCCAATAAATGAACTAGGAGATCCAAGCACTAGTAATCAAGGTTAGTAGGAAAGGCAGAATTGATCAATGAATTCTGAAACTCTCTTATAAGGAACACATCCCCCAAGAAAAAAAATTGTGGCAATAGAGTTCACAAAGAGGGTTTCTTTTTATTCAAAGAGAAATGTCTACCACCCAGAGCTTTCCATCTGAAACAGCCAGAGAAATTACATAGACAGGTGGTCCCAGCAGAGATGCTCTTTGAAATACATTTTCAACTTTTGGCCAAGTTCAATTGAGAGTATTCTAAGCAATAGCTCTGCTGCTTGTTTCCTTCCCTATTTTGGTAAATGAAAGTTCATAAGTCTTATTTTTCATTAGGATATGCTCCTAACATGTGTTTATACATGCATCTTTCTAGTAAGGCTATATAAAGTCTAATGCAATTTTATGAAATCATGCAGGAAAAAAACACTTCTTCCTTTTCCTCTAGGGAAAGAAATAGCAAGTGTGTTTTTTTTTTTTTTTAAAAAGTCAGCAAAACTGCCATTACCCTTAACAAATGCCAATCTTTGGTAACTTCAACTAAATCTATGTCATCTCTTGAAGGTTTCATTTCAAGGGATTTTAATTAAAAGGTCAAGAACACTAAAATACAACACAACATGTATTAGCACATCTCAGTTAAACAAAGAACACTTAGAGATACATTTTGTCAAGGCTGTAAAGATTCTTTATACCTCAGGCACTCAAATGAACTTCACTAATAGGTCTCTTAAGCTTTCGTTTTTTATGTGTTGTCTCCATGAAGTCTGCATTCTAAGTTTAATTGCACATGAATGAATTAACCATCTAGGGGGTGTGTGTGTGTGTGTGTGTGTGTGTGTGTGTGCACTTGTGTGTGTTTAAAGATAGTGAGAGAATGCAACTGAGAAACAGAAAATGGATCTGGGGAAGAAAAAAAGAAACCTTTGCTGCCCCCTTTATTTCTGTTCATCATTCCCAACACACTTAATTATAAACTCTAACATTCTTAATCATTAATCCCAAGCCTTATAACTCCTTCCCCAACATCAGAGTCAATACAAATAGAACATGCAGATTAATAATTAACTTGCTTAAGGTCTGGACACAAGCAACATTGCATGGGATCATGTCCTCTAACCTTAAATATGGTACATAAAATGAGCACATTTTTAAGTGCAAAAACCCTCCATCATTGAGAGAAAAGTCAAGGAACTCTAGTTTGTTTACACAATCACACACCTTCCCTCATCAGTTGATGGAAAATTAATAGCATTTTAGGAGAAGGCATTATATTCAAAACAACGTAATACATTAAGAGCCAACTTTGTGACTCAGTCCAGCCTGCAAACAGTCTTGCATGAACTGTGTGATTCTCAAGACTATGCTTAATAATTTTCCCCCATGGGAAAACTTATAACGATGACGATCACCTGCCTGCAGATTTGCAAAACCATTTCAAAGCCCATACACACATATATTCTTGTCTATCACTCCTCCTCTTCCTGATCCTACAGGAAGGCTAAATGTCAAGGACCCTGGACCAAGATCATTCCAAGCTTTTCTTGTCTATTAAATGATGGTATTGCCATGTCCTACCTTCCCTATCTCTCACGACTATTGTGAGATGTGGATAACACATATAAAACTGATCTGAAAACTTCTCCCCAAACGATGCCAAAACAGTATTTTATCAATATAAGCAATCTATACATAACACACTAGTGATTGATTATGATGAAATCTTTCCAGGTTTCCCATCTAATGAGAATTCCTGACCAGAGAATAGGAAACGTGTCGAGCTCCACTACGAAACATCTTTCTAGACCAGCAGAGCAAGAGAATGAGTAGAAGACTTAGAAATGTGTAAAAGATGCAAGGTTATATAGGAAGAAATTAAAAAGTAAAATATGATTCCAGTAGGGTTGAGCCAAAACAAAATATTGGACTAAGTTGATGACCAAAGTAGATATAATTTGTTTTAATTCCATAACCAGGAATTTAGACCAACCAACATTCCCGAGTCCCCTACCATGATCTAAAACTGCCCTATTCTAGGTTTACAGGTCATCTGAGAAGGCAAGTCTTGTTCATGGCCATTGCAAAGGACCCTGACCCTTTGGGGTCTTGAACAACCATTGCTCCCTCCATCCTACAATTTCACTACTTGGATTGGCTTTAATTGTCCCTGAAAGGAACAGTACTCTCTTCTCCCAAGACATAGTCAAATGGCAAAAATTCTTGATGATTCCATATATCTCAAATGAGAAATAGATCTGATTCAGTAAGCCTGGAGTACCCTGGGTTTACACTTAGATCTGGGGATAATCCTTACATGAAAATATCCAAAAGTGAACCTCAAATACAATCTATTAATAGCATTTATACCTCATTCAAGTTATTTATATCAGAACTACTATTTACCCTATATTCTTGTGCAAAGACATTTTTCTCAAAGTCCAGGTAAGATTTTCACATCTATAGGGACCTACTTCTTGAAATAAAATACTATTTTCCACTGTGGAAGCCACTAATAGTTGCTAAGTATATTCTATTTATGTAATAAAATTAGCCCAAATATGCAAAAATTACCCAT
Source organism: Propithecus coquereli (assembly GCF_000956105.1). Taxonomy (NCBI): domain Eukaryota; kingdom Metazoa; phylum Chordata; class Mammalia; order Primates; family Indriidae; genus Propithecus; species Propithecus coquereli. Next base: position 9,580,695 of record NW_012149952.1, read on the forward strand.
TCTATGTCTGAGTTAAATCCACAAAAAATCATTCCCTTTTCTTTAAACAGACAAACAAATCAAATCCAGGATTGCAATGAAAATGGCTCCATTGTTTCTAGAGTTTTCATAAATATTTCCTTTAAAAATATATCTAAAACTTGCTTTGTGTTGGAAACTATCCTCTTTTGAAAGGACAGAAGAAGAATCTTTCAGATTTTATGATCCCCTTTGGAGGCAACAAAGCAACAGCCAAGTCCTGAGTTGATGGATGAGCCAATGAACTAGCGTGGCTGCAAATACGAATGGCCCAGGGAGCTTGTTAAATAAAGAGGAGGACGTGGCCTCATCCCAGATGTGCTGAATTGGAATCTCCAAAGGCAAGATCAAGGAATCCGTATTTTTAACTAGATTCAAAACATCTGTATTAGTTCATCCCATCCTCAGGTATCATCTCTGCTCTTTTCTGCGGATTCCCAAAGGTCTCCCCAGCCCTGACCATTCTCTTGAGCTTCAGAAAAGCCCACAGGGTATCTCAGGGGCACCTCAAATGTACCAAGGCCAAAACAGTGAATCCATCTCTTTTCCTCTCCAAGCTGTTCCTTCCTTAAGTCTAATTTCAGGTTGTTTTACTTAACATGATGTTTCGAACACAGATATGTGTCAAGATCCCTTGCATTTATTTCTATGAACTAGAATGCTAACTTGCTCCCTACTTTATTCTTCCTTTAAAAATATTTTTCAAAAATGGATCGCAAAATGTTATAAATCTTTACCACCCGGCATCTGTCATTTTTCTTCATACTATACACATTTTTAAAATGATGAATGCTAGCAAATATCTGCTCTATTTATAAAAATCTAACAGATATACTATATTACCTGTATGCAGACAGGGAATATTAGATACTATATGGTGTCCATTTAAAATAGGTCCTGATTAAAGTATCAGTGGTGCCATGAGAGGCAAGTTCCATCATCAGTTTTTCTGACATACTGCTCATTCCCCAGATTATACAAAAACAGGCACATCTGGGTCAAAATTGGCCCTGAAGTTGTATGGAGTATGCGAGAACAAAATTTAAGCTGTAACATTTGTTCAATTATCTGATCTATTATTTAGTCCTGAAAATAAAAGGGAAATACAAAGATGACAAAAACAAACACAGAAAGCTGTGGCAATGTCACAAACTGGGCCATCTACAGGGCTTTATCCTGGCCCACTCCCCACTGCTCCAACTAGTCTCCCTCCCCATCTCATACTAGGAAGAAAATAAAGGTAGGCAACCTGTCCTGGACTCCCTCTCCCAGAATACCTGGGGAAAGGAAGTGAACTAGTAAAAGGGAGCAGAGGCAGCCTAGGACCAGGGGACAGTGGACTATAAAGTCAAGTTCTGAGCCAAAGTTAGAGCTGGATGCAAAACAGCTTACCTTTGAATGTGGTCACCAGTGAACTCCACCTCCTATGCCTTACTATACACAATTCCCTATACTCAATTACAACATAAGAATGATGGTATCATTGGAAAAAGCCCAAGTTTTTCTTTTCTTTTTTTTTTTTTTTGAGACAGAGTCTCACTCCGTTGCCCGGGCTAGAGTGTCAGGGCATCAGCCTAGCTCACAGCAACCTCAAACTCCTGGGCTCAAGC
>NW_012149952.1:9582372-9583813 GCF_000956105.1 Propithecus coquereli
TGACGCCACGGCACTCTAGCCGGGGCAACAGAGTGAGACTCTGTCTCAAAAAACAAAAAACAAAACAAAAAAGAAAACAAAAGGATACTGGAAAGGGCAGTTGATATTTTTGTTTTACCTCAGGCTGACATTCATTAAAATAGTACAGGACACCAGCAGGACCACCCTCATAATTTGTGGGATCCAGTACAAAACAAAATGTGGTTCCCTTATTCAAAAAGTATTAAAAATTTTCAAGATGGCAACAGCAAAACATTAAACCAAATACTGGGCCCTTCTGAGTGCAGGGCCCTGTGTGACTGCACAGGTTGCACAATCTTGAAGCAAGCCTTGGGCAGAAGCTTGAGTTGAGTACATCGGGGAAAAGGCATCTTCATTACTAGGAAAGCAAGACACAATAGGCGGCCTACTGGCTGTGAACTCCACAAGGGCATGGCTTCTTCCATATTCATCTGCGTAAGTCTGGTGTACAGTGCCAGATAGCTTTTGTACATGGTGATTATTTCCTATGCCTGGAATTCCTTTTTTTTTTTTTTTTTTTTTGCATTCCTTGTCTACTTTTTTACATGCCAAATCCTTATTGACTCTTAAAGCTTCAGTTTAGGCATTTGTTCTTCTGGAAGCTCACTTTGATGGCTCTTCCTTGACCCCAATGCAAGGCCAGCATGGCTCTTGTTTGCGGATGTATATTACACCCAAGAGAGATTTCAGATAGCTGCAACTTCTCTGGAGCCAAAAAGGTCAAAAGTCTGAGACTATAGAAGGAAAGAAAGAATCTTTCTCTAGTCTCTCATCTAGCTCCCTGTCTAAAAGGATAAGCTGTTGCTTTCCAGGTGCCCTGATGAGTTACTGTATCAACACAGAGGAATATGAGTGACTTTGGAGAGAAGCCCTTGCTTTCTGACTGCAGTGGTGGGAGCCACTTGGGATGGCAGCAGCCTTCTCAACAGAGATGGCCAATTAACCTGTACTTTTTTTGACCTGTGATACCTCCAATCCCTTCTTTCTTTGGCCTTTCAAAGATTGATTGCCTTGGGGAAACTGAGACAGTGGGAAAAAAATTCAAAAAATCCCCCAGCCAAATAGTCAAATCCAACATTTGGATCAGATAAAAATAATTATGTCATGTGAATGGAAGACTATTTTGGCTTCACCTCACCTCCTCCACCATCCAAATATTCCCCAGAGCCAAAGGACCACAGAAATGTCTGTTTCTTCAACACTGAGAACAGGCAATATCTTATAAATTCCAGCCCAACCCAGATATTAGAGATTACAAACAAGGGCATTCAGATTTCAGTGGACTTGAGCAAAGAATTGCAAGCCCCATTGTAAACCTGATTTCATCCACTGCATTGTAACAATCAAGAATGCACAACTCTGGCCGGGTGCGGTGGCTCACGCCTGTAATCCTAGCTCTCTGAGAGGCCGAGGCGGGCGG
>NW_012149952.1:9599748-9619341 GCF_000956105.1 Propithecus coquereli
TTTTTTTTTTTTAGTAGAGATGGGGGTCTCACTCTTGCTCAGGCTGGTCTTGAACTCCTGACCTTGAGTGATCCTCCCGCCTCAGCCTCCCAGAGTGCTAGGATTACAGGCGTGAGCCACCACGCCTGGCCAAAAGCCCAAGTTTTGAAATCAGCCAGACCTAGGTTGGAATCCCAGCTTTGCTAATTAACATGTATGACTTTGAGCTAGTTCTATAACCTCTTTGAGAGTCAGTTTCTTTCTTTATAAAAAAAAAGGATACTAATAGTATTAATAGTGCCTACCTCCTAAGGTTGTTGAGAAGAGTTAGTGAGAAATCACATATAAACTACATGGCACATGGCAGGCCCTGTGTAAATGCTAGTTATTATCCTTACTATCATCATCATCAAGTGCCTTAAGGAATCACTTTATATTTCTATTTTAAAACTGTATTGTTTAAAAGTATTAGGTTGAATCATATCAAAATGACATTGTTGCTGATTAAAAAAATTCAAATATTAGCAATTTTATGTGGTGCAACCTAACATTTTAAGAAGTATATCTTAGGGAAAGAGTACACTATGTTTAATACCTGGCTATATGTGGCAAAGACACAACCTGATCCCCTGTAATTAAGGAAAGTAAATCACTTCATGCAGTTGAAGGGTGAATATATCTAGCACTTAGTGCTACTTCATAAAATACCTATGGCGCTCTATGCTACAGGAAACAAGAGCAGAATGCGGAAGATTTTCTATCTTGTTTTCATTTTTATTGCTGTGTTCACAAAGACCTAGAACAATGTGATTCCCCTCTCTGCTTTTGCAACAAGACAAAGACAGAAAAGAGGCACAGAGACTATTGTCAGAATTAATTGGGAGTGGTAAGATCACAAAAAACTTTAAATTTTATCTCTAAGTTAGAAGTCTTTGGGCCTATCTTTGGAGAGAAGACTAAGCCAAAGTAATAGAATAGGGACCAAAGCAGAACACTCTTTGTTTGTTGTGTTACTCTAAGTCAGTCTTCAAATTAAATTAGAAAGCTGTATGCTACACAAGCCTGAAGAAAGGCCTGGTCTTGCTTTAGCACCATAATCTACGCTTTAGGTTAGCTTTAGGTTATACGTCAGTAAATTACACAGATTCAAAAAACAAGGTAATAGGTGATTTGTTGAAATTGTGATCATGTATTTTAAAGGAATTCTAGGAGTTCATTTTCAGGAAAGTATAAATGAGTGGAAAAAAGCATCCTACTGCATGTTCTCCGTTCACCAAGACTAGAGGAAACACAGCTGCCTGAGCCATAGGCAGGACAAAGGAAGAAGTAAGAGTCTAGAGGGTGAGCTTGCCAAACCAGGCAAATGCTGTTAAGTGCTCTAGCACAGTTAATTCTTTCTAGGGAAAGCCACAGTAAATAGGCATCACTGTATACACACCAAAATGAGCATCACTGACACGTATTGAGCATTTACTATGTGACAAGGCACTGTGCTCAAGAGATGTAAAAATCTGTAATAAATAATACCAAGTAGTAAAACTAATTTCCCTTAATTCTCTACTGCCATGATTCTTAAACTATGGTCTCTGGACCAGCAGCATCAGCATCACCTGGGGGCATGTTAGAAATGTAAATTACCGGGCCCCAGCCCAGACCTACTGAATCAGAAAATATGGGGGAGGGCCCAGAAATCTATGCTTCAACCAGCCCTCCAGAGGATTCTGAAGTAAGGTCAAATTAAAGAACCATCGTTCTAGTGCAATGTCATCTCCAGCTTCCTTGCTTCACAAGCATTTCTGCTGGTCCAAGCAACATCAGAACAAACAGAAAGCAACTCTGTTAACAATACTGGCCAAGTGCAGGGCGGGGCGTGGTAGCTCACGCCTGTAATCCTAGCACTCTGGGAGGCTAAGGCAGGAACATCACTTGAGCTGAGGAGTTCAAGACCAGCCTGAGCAAGAGCGAGACCCCATCTCTACTAAAAATAGAAAAATTAGCCAGACGTGGTGGCACATGCCTGTAGTCCCAGGTACTCAGGAGGCTGAGGCAGGAGGATCCCTTGAGCCCAGGAGTTTGAGGTTGCTGTGAGCTAGGATGACGCCATGGTACTCTAGCCCAGGTGACAGTGTGAGACTCTCTCAGGAAAAACAAACAAACAAACAAACAAACGAACAAACAATAGTGGCTAAATGCTGAAGGCTGAAGCACTACAATGACATTGCCATGACTTGGGTACACCCCTATGAAGCAATCATGAAAGGACTCTGAGAATAGGGAGGAGACCATGTCCGCAAAAAGCAAACATTAAACATGAGCCTGGGCCCACAGGGTTGTTCCCTACAAGAAAGGCAGAGAGCTTAATGAAAACCATGCCCTCAAGACAAGGAGAAATTTAACACACTCTGCCTTTCCTTTCCTTCTTAGTCTCAGATGACAGTTTGGTTTTTTCAAAGAAATCCATATGTGTTGGGTAGAGAAAATGGGGAGGGGGCATCTAATCCCAAAATACAAATCGAAACTTAGAATACTTTGTAAACAGAAAAACTACTTCAACAGACTGGGATATAAACAAATTGAATATAAGAACACTGAGGCCAGTGGGGAAATATGCCTGGTCCTTATATGCTATAATATAAGGAAGTAGGAAAACTCAAAATTATTTGTTTTGAAGCAGTATAGTATAACGGAAAGAGACAGGGGCTTTGGAGACAGACAAATCTGCATTCCAATTCCACTTCTACCACTGACTACCTGTGAGTCTATGAGCAAGATTCCACAGCTTTGTGGGATTTTTGTGAGAATTAAATGAGATAATGTCTTTAAAGTGCCCAGGACATAAGTACTATAAAACTAAAAAACAACCATATAACTGTTTTAACTTTACAAATTTGTAATACCACCACCTACAGTTTCTATTGCATTCTTATACATTCTCCCCCCCCCACAAAAATGCATAATGTGCAAAACAAAACTTTGTACACAATAAAAAGATAGTTCTTGGCTTCAAGTATTCCCAAATACAAGCACAGGACATGTATATAGATGGGGAGATGTTCCAAATGCATTAGAATAATTTTTAACCCTATCTTTCAAGTTATTCTTTTTTCCTATTCACATCCTTGTTACAAGGTCAACGGTGTGAAGAAGAGACAGAAGATGGAGAAAAACTGCAAGCACATAAGAGTAAGGAGAGGAAGTGAACGAAAATGAGGGCCAAGTTCCACAACATCAACTATACAGAGTGTGCAAAAGGAATACAAGGAGTGCAGAAACAAATGACTGAGGAAAATAAATAATTGACCAACCCACAGCTATACTTACATAATTTTATATACCTCCATCAACAAACTTTCTAGGAAGTTCACTTACAATGAAGGTAGCTATGTTGGTGTTTCTTTTTAGTCATTTGTTAAAATTTATTATATAACTTGGGAAGCCAAGTGGCTACTTTGCCTGGATGTCCAGGGCTTTATTTGGAGGGGAGGGGAAAAGCATCAGGGTGATCAATTCACTAGTTAGCAAGTACCAACTAGGAAGAAAAAAGGAAGGGAGGATAGTGAGAAAGAGTTAGAGAGCCCCATCCCTCATTCCAGGCTGGGATAGGTGTGGTGGGTTGCAGCTTCCCAGCCTCCTAGCCTCAGTTGATCCTTGTGATGCAAATGTCCAGTCCCTAGTAAAACAAACACCAATGTAGTTAACTGCTGGCCACACAATATCCTCCTACTCAGAGTCATTAGAGAAATGAAAGGAAGAATTCACATTGCCTTGGAGAATGGTGGCATCCAGCAATGCTATTCAGTCAACAAATGATTATTGAGCTATACATAAAAGGGAGTCAGATACTGATCTCAAGATTAAGGGCCTTGTATCAGTCACATCTATATTTCCATTAGGATCTGACAACATTTTTATTCTATAAGTTCTTGTTTTCCTATGTCCTAAAACTCATCCGCATGTTTTCTCTATTATCTCTACTACTGGCAATGAACTTTCTAACAACTAAGTGTCTTGTCAGAGCCCATTTTCCTCATTAATGAAGGGAAGCGTTATGCTGCCTATCACCAAGGCAAACGAATCTAGTATGTTAACGGGGATGAAAGAATATACACAGGATAACAGCAAGAGGAGATAGTAAGCATTACATTTACAAAGTTAATTCCAGTTTCTGGCCCATTTTATTTCAGCTACATTCTGTTCTCTTTCAAACCATAAGTCAGCCACAGCTGAGAGTTTCACTCATTTTTACCTCTCACCCAGGAGCACAAGCTCAAGTTCATTAACTCAGGAGAAAGTGTATTCCATTGTCTTACCTTGTTGGTTAGCAGATGATCACTCAAGTAGGCTAGTCTGAAAAGTGTGCCTCAAAATCAATTAAGGATTCACTTGCTTCCGATTTAAAAATAAAAATATTTTTGGATTTAAATTATCTGAGTATTTCTATAATATCCAGTTGGCTTGGGTTTTGTGAATTTATCATCCTTCCTACCCTACAGAAAAGTGGGGGAAAGACCACAAATGAGTTTGCAGTGGAGGTTCAACCAGTATCAGCAGCACTGATTTGGATGGAAGAGGGGTCAGAGATTCTCATATCTGAAAAATTGCATGTCTAAAAGCTATTGATTGGACAGAAAAAAGACCATGAGAATGAGGTGGCTCTATGTCCTTCCATCTTGCTAGAATAGTGAGGTGGGGGTGGGGGGTAGTTGAAAGACACCTGGCTGGAAGTTAGAAGACCTTGATCAGAATCGGTACTGCTGGTTCAGTCTCAGTTTCCTTTTCTGAAAGGAGATAGACTAGATGCTTTCTGAAACTTCTTCCACCTTAGCATCCTAGTCATCTGTGTGAATAGGTTGACCATATATCCTGATTAGCCAGCTACCATCCTAGTGTATACCTTGTAGAGCAACTAACCTGTTAATTATTTTTAGCACTTCCTTTCACTCTCAAAAGTGCCCTTATTGGGATGATACTTATATCATCACTCTATCTGTGAGTCATTTAAAAACGTAAGCTTTGTACTTTGGTACACAGCTCTAGCTAATTACATCTCTCTAGCTAACATGCTTAAAATCACAGAGCTTCATTCCTTAAAGAAAGAAAAAAAGGGAAAGAGGGAGAATAGAAGGAAAAGAGAGAGAGTGGGAGGAAGGAAGGAACCAACTAACAAAGAAACCAACTATAGAACCACTGAGATAAAAAGAAACAAAGTTGATTAAGGGGAATACAAAGTTTAGATTCAACTGTTTTGCTAAAGAGATATAAGGACTCTCCTAACTGAAATTAGTGGGGGCATTTTTGTTTTGTTCATATTCTGTTTGTTTCAGAATAATTACACAGGAAACTCTCCTATGTAATTCAGCTCCCATGGGACCATTTTAAATCTCTATTGGATATCTAGAGACAGTTATTTATATTCTGCTTAATGGGCACTGATGTTGCTGCTTAACTGTGACTCATTCCCTTTTGTCATCAAATATCATTTGCATAGAGTGTGGATCAAGTCACATGAGTTAAACTGAGAGAAAAAGGTCTAGTTCTGTAAACTAGCCATTTTAAAGTCATGTAATCAACAAAGCTGCTCATGTAGGCTGAAATCTGCCCTCAGATCTCCACAAACAATTCTCACAAGACTAATCACAGATTTTAGGGTGCTATCTTAAACTTGTCTGGAGAATTTCAAGCTTAAATAACTTCTTTAACTTTGAGGCTATTTAAAAGAAATCCTTAGACAAGTATCTAGACCTAGTTACACAAAAGTATTAGTTAAAAACCAAATAAGAAAAAGAGATTTTGTTGAAAATAGTAAGAAAGATCCCAGTCCTTCGTTTCCTAGATTAAAAAAGTCTAAAGCAAGATATTGTGAAGAGCCAAAGCCATATTTAAACTAATGAAATAGTTCAAAACTTCAATAAACATTCATATCATTTGGATAAAATCTTATTGAGCCTTTATTGGAATCTAAGTATATTAATTTTTTTGAGCTAGAGGCAGATATAAATAGGTCTAATGGACTTTATCGTATAAAATATCTAGATACTCTGGTGAAAAGGTACCCAACAGATAGGTCTAGTCTCAAAACCATTTACCATTGCAGCCAGAAGGATCTACTTTCTTTATTTGAAAGCCATCTGATAAACTAAATGCTGTTAATATTTAAACTCAAGTGAGCTTGAATCTCTCTGTAGTTGATTCAGGCTATATATACAGATATACGGATGTGTTTAGAAAGTAGTGGTCATCATTTCCACAAGCCCTAGGGGAAATTGGGAAGGGAGACAAGTGAGGAGATAAAATGAGATCTTAGTCCATACCTTCCTGGCTTGACTTCAAATTGATATTGCTGCCTGGGATCTGACTTGGGTTTCTTCAGTAGACCATCTCTCTTGTAACTGGACTCTGGCTTCCTTGGCTGTGTGCCTGCCTGGCAGGTTAGTCTCCAAACCCTCTATCAACCCCATTCCCACTAGCCAAATATCCTAATCTACTGCCTCTGAATATGTACACCTCCATTTTCTTACAACTAGCCCTCTTTGTGAAACCAAAGAGAAAAGAGCTCAAGATGGCTACTAAATACAGTAAACACAAGATGGCCTGGCTCCCTGTGAGCCTGTCTCTGGCTCAGCAAGCTCACATTCCTTGATTCTAGGAACTCCACACCAGATAATCCAGAAAACAATCCCACCCAGTGCCCAGACTCTCAAGGTCTCTAAGTAGATGTTTATCTACCTCTCTAGCTTCCAATACAAGTGTCAAAGCCACTTGCTTAAGACTTATCTCTGGTTCAAGCTAAGCTATTATCTTCTCCAATCTGAGGCTCAGTGAAGTGAAGGAAAAGTCTCCTGAGAAGGGTTCTATGCTGTACATTTTACCTGAGAAACTCTCTTTTAGAGAATTCATTTGTCAACTTAAATGGCGGGGATAGAAGCCCCTGACACAGTTTTTACAAAATTTTCCCAATAGGCAAAATCTATTTAATTTTAAGGTTTTCCCATTCTTGGCATAGCCAGGGCCTACTCCTCCTGGCCTCTAGCACCAGCCCTATAAAAGAAAGCTTTCAGCTCTTTAGGATCTCCTGGTAGCTGCTTAGCAATGCCTCTGTTAGGGCAAAGAATGTTCAAGAAACAAGAGCTGTCGTAGCTCCTTAGCTAAAATGAATATCCACATCTTACTTATAAAGTTGATCACCATTCCACTAACACTGGCTGTAGCAAAGATCAATAGATCTAATTACCCTGTCCTATATACTCTGAGGACTAACCTATGGGGAAAGTATTATCGGTGGAAACACTATATGCAGCATTAAGTATTAATGACATGCTCAGGTTTTCTGAAAGGATAGGTAAAGTCAGGAAAATAAAAAAACTTTGATTCCCCGGCCAGCATTAGAAAACCAGCCTGCCCGTGAATGTCAATATCACGTCAATAATTCTGATGCAGAATGAAAGAAGTGTGGTGCACAACCACCCATTAAATGGAAGAACACTAGGTGACGTTCCTGATGAGTTTGCATAATTAGTGAAGGTTTGGAGCTAGCAGTGCATGGAGTACCCATCAGCAGACAGCCCTCTGGTTAGTTAAAATTCTGGAGGACATACCAGTGTTTCTTCTTTCCACTCTGCTCACTAGAATATCCTGAGAAAGCAAATTGCAACTTAACGTCGATCCAGATTTGGGCACTTGGTGGAAATGGTGGATGAACAGCATTAAGATGCTACTCCACAGGGCCCAGGCTACTTAAGCACAGATATCCTGCACCATATAAAAGTAACTCTGGAGCTCCAGGTGGAGATTCAATTGTACAAATGTCAGAAATGTAAAGGAGCCTAATATGCTCTTGTGTCAAGGAATGCTGAAGAAACATCTGCAGAATGGCATCTTGCAGGCTGTTAGGGCAAATAGAGAGGCTTGGAGCATGGAGAACAGACAGCTGTGCTTTCAGGGGACATTTTCGGATGTAGAGGTCACTGGAGAAATATGTCAGTTGGCGTGGTGAGTTACCCCATGCTAAGAGAAACCAGATCAAATTTTTGGCTGGTTACCCAGGACACTCCAGGATACCTCTTCTATAATATGATTTTCAACCCACATCCTCCTTCAGCAAAGGGAGTATTTGTTTACTCAGTTTTCCCTTTTCTCCGAAACACACATACTTTGTGGGGCTCCTTGTCAGAAATAGTTCCCCACCCTGGAATGAAATCTGCTGATGTGGTTTCCTAAAACTGAGGCTTGTCTGCTAACTAGGAGAGACAAACAGTTTCAATTAAGGACACCACGTAAGCCTTGTTTGAGATGTTATAATCTGTCAAAACCCAAGCAAGCCAGGGCAAAGGCAGATAGCAAAGTTGGGTAAGGTTTTTAGAGCAGATTCTTAGTTTTATCAGAGTTCCAGAGCCCTAGGAGGTCAGTGTTGGAAAGGACTTAGGGAGTTCACCTAGCCTGTTGCTCTTGTTTAACAAAATATTTCTAGGAATATAGATCATGAGGCGCCCAGAGAAGGGAGACGGCTTTCCCCAAGCCACCCAGCTTGGCAGTAGATTCGAAGTCTCCAAATACTGAGTCCACAGAAAATAACTTATGGCAGCAGGTTTTTAATAACACATCTTCTGCTTCCAAACTTTCATATTATAGTTTGACAGATCAACTAAATAAACCAATATATAAACCAATAAATATACCACATAATTACATGGTAACTAGAAACTATTACAAGTCATGAAACAGGGAGTAAAAGGAAGACCTGATCCCTGTCTACAAGATATTTTGATTGAATAGAAAAAATAATAAAAATATGAAATGAGCAGTGAACAAGACAGCCTCATATTTTGTAACACCATAAACCCATAAGTAGAGCACAAGCTATGCAGAATAGTGTATAAGGAACTCATTGGGCAGTATAGACAATAAGTACAAAAGAAATTGGAAAATAGCAAGATTCGTGGGGCTGGCGGCTGACAGGGCAAGTCCAGGAGCTGGCAGGGCTTGAAGGAAGACTGAATGAATGGGGTCAGACATTTCAGGGTGAGGAAATTTCATGAGCAAAAATTCAGAGGTGAGAGAGAGGTATGCATTGTGAGAGGACATTTAGAACAGAGAGACTTGATGTACACTCCATGCTGGGAGTGAGGTAAGATTGGAGAGGTAACAGCAGGGGCCAGTTTCTGGCAGGCCTGAAAATTCAGACAGAGGATTTTATGCTCTGTGAGGTAAGCATTAGGGAGACATTTTAGGCTCTCAAGCAGGAAATAATAGCTCCTTCCTGAAAGCTTACAATGTGCCAGCACTGTGCTAAGCTCCTTATGTGGATTATCTCATTTAATCTTCATAACAAGCCTATGAGGTAGTACTATCATTACCCTTATTTTCAAATGTGGAAAATGAGGATCAGAAATATTAAGCAACTTAACTAGCATTACACAGCAAATAAAAAAGAGAAATCAAAATTAGAACCCAGATATGTCTGATTCCACTGCCTATAAATACTATGTTCTTAAATATCATGCTCTATGTGATGAAGGCAATTAGAAAAATAAATCTGGCATCATTGTAAAACAGAGAGGGTAGGAAGCAAGGATACTGGCTAAGGGCAACATCAATCCAGACAGTAGGAGGAAAGGTTCCAAGAGAAGGTGTTGAAAATAAGAATAGAGGAGGGATAATCCTAGAGGCAATGTAGATGTGCTAGAAATGTGGGGCAAAGCAAAGGATGGTTTGGAGAGGAGTAATAATACTAGTAAATGGTCAGGGGAGGTGGGAAGAGAAACCAGTTTGCAGGGAGGTGGTACAAAAGGAAATGTTAAATTAAGTTTTAGACATGTTGACTTTGAGGGTACAATGGGAATTGTCCAATGGTAAACAGAAGGTACGAACCTGAAATATACCTTTGTTGTATTTATGGGTCCGTAATGAAATCTGTGAACTGAAATTCCACAAAATGTAGACATGTGCATACACGAAATTTTGCATCACATTTCAGAGGGCCAGTGACTGCTCCAAACCCACCTACAGAACCTTTGTTACAAAGCATGAGCAATAAATTGAGGATGGAGATATATAGATTTTAGAGTCTTATTAACAGTGGGTGTCACATGAACTTCTCTTGGTTTTCAGAGTCCTGCTCTTCCTGGTTTCCCTCCTTCTTTTCTGATCACTACTTTTCTATTTGTTTTGTTGGCTCCTACTCTTTTCCCTGTCCAGTAAAACTGGGTGTTAATCAAGAATCTAGAATATTCTTGGCCATCTTGTTCTCCTCTCTACTGGCTCACTTGCTTGATTTTTATAGAGATTTTTGTGAGAATTAAATGAAATAATACGTGCAATTTGAACATCACAGTCCCTGCCTTGTAAAAAGCTCTTAGTAAATGGCAGCTATGACAATAATTGGGGAGCAATTGATTGAACTTTATAACAATTCCACTATCAGGACAAGAGATTAAAGAAGTTGGTCGAATGAGACAAAGAACAAGCCATTGAAGATGTTTTGATTAAGCTGAAAAAAAGAGCAATATTAGAGACGCTTCGTGGGAGAAGAGCATATCATAGAAAGAGAGAGACGATGGTTAGTAGTGTAACGTCTCAACAAAGAGGAGGAGAATAGTTTTGAATTTGATTTGAATTTAAAGATGTCACGAAAAAGATGTTCCAACAAGCTCAGAATATAGTTTTCAAGCTGAAAACTCAGAAGCCAAACATCTCTCAGAAGCTGATTCTTCCTTAATCAGGTCCCAGGCATTGAGGACAACTACTGAGGCAAGAACTTCATGCAAAGGAGACTCTGGCAGATTTTAAATAAAACAATATTCTCTTTTCAGTTCCCAGCCTGGTCTCTCCCTATGGAACTTCTTATGCCTCTCAACATACAAATAAGTGCCATGCTTTTATGTTTGCAAACAGATAGATCAGTTCTCTTGAAAAATTGGCAGGATTTCTTCAAGTTTCAAGGGGTACAGTTTTTTTTAGTTACCTAACGTTGGTGCGCCACATACCAAAAGAGATGAATCTCTCTGAGAAAGTTCTGCTGCTTCTTATTTATTGTATTTCCTTTCAATACACAAATCTAACTACTTCTAGGGATCTATTAAATGACACTAGAGCTCTATTGGCTGACTTTAAGAATGCAGGGGCAAGTTCTATGAAATCTGCTCCTGAGTCACTTATTAGAAATCAGCAGGACTCCTGTGGAAGAATATGCTTATTTTTTCCCCCAGCAACTGGGTATTATCACTGGCAAATATGTGCATGGTAGAGCAAAGAGGTGGAGAGTATTTGAACCATTTCGGTAAATAAACAACTCAGTGACTACGATGCATAATTCCTAAATTTGCATTTACAAATTTGCATTTCAGATTCCTCAAAAATTATAATACAAGTTAGCTGGCTTTTCATTCCTGCTTCCCCCCTTCTGTGATCATTCCCGATTTCAGCCATGATTCACTAAATATTTTTTCCCATTGGAAATTATAAAATGATATCCTAGCTCATTGTTTTATTTTATATTGTGCTTCATTGGGTTTTCAGACATTAACACTGTCAGCTCTCCTTCTTTTACTGTAAAATCTTTTTTATTGACAATTCAATCATGTCAAGTTTGGAACAGGAGAGGCACTGATTTGATCAGCCATCATTGGATTTACAATATATAAATGACAGCACCATATCTGGCCCTCGTCTAAAGCAGCTGCCTTTTATCGATTTATATTCCACTAGCAAGGAAGAAAAATTGCAGCACAATGTAGTGGTATGGTCCAGAATCAATACCAATTTTTTTCTTAATGACACAAAGGCCAAGATAAGGACAGCATAAGTCAGAGCTAGACAGATCAAATTTGCCCAATATCCCTTTCAATTACTGAAGAACATGCACAGGGATGTATAACATTAAAGCAAAGGAGAATATTATTCCAAGTGGTTTAAAATTACAATGTCCAACAAGACTGCATACCATCCTCCCTGAGATAAGGAATTGAAATGAGCTGAGAATGGAGGACCACCCACCCTCACACATTGGTCTAAAAACAGCTGGATGTTTCCAGAGCTAGGCTAACTACTGGAAGTCAGAGCACTGTTTCAGCTGTGTAACCCAAAAGATGAGAATTTAAACCAGGACTCCAGCACCAATCACCCTGAATTCCGGGGTGCTGGTATTGAACAATAGGTAATGAAGAGTGAAATAGACTGGTTGCCCCCTAGAATAGAATATGTGTCATAGGAAGCTGAAAAGCAAATTATCCAAACAGCTTAACAAGCCCAATAGAGTGGTAGGCCACATAAACTCTAGGCAAGTTGTAAAGTTATAGCTATCTCCACTATGGCAATTCATGGCTGCCCAACACCCATGAGAACTTAAGAACATTCCCTATTTCAGCAAAAAGGAAGCTGGGCTCAGGTCAAAGCAGTTCTTTCTAAAACTGGTGAGCTAGAACCCCTAACCATCCACTATGATTATCATAACATGGCAAGTTAGGATAAAATCAGTTCAGAGGAATCCTGGACTGGAGACTCTTGAGTGATTTTCTCTATTGCTGGATTTGTTTTAGTCTGCTACCAACATTTAAGGAGTCAGGGGCTTCTCTTTATTAAACTATGTCCTCATTCTGCTTGCATACCTTTCTGATAGCCCCTTCCCTTCCCCTGGAGTCCTCTCCAACATAACACAAACACGGTTAGACACTTCAAATGACAGCAGTTTTTTTTTTTTTGCCATAGAGTACAATCTCAACATAGATTAGGTAAATTATAGACAAACTAAGGTGTTCAAGAGAAACGTCCTGTCCAACATAACACAAACATGGTTAGACACTTCAAATGATAGCAGTTTTTTTTTTTTTGCCATAGAGTACAAACTCAATGTAGATTAGGTAAATTATAGACAAACTGAGGTGTTCAAGAGAAGCATAATGAAATCTTGGTAGGGCTTTGTGAAATATGTTACGAAGGAAATTCAAATATCTGATCAATGGCATAATAGATGACATTTGAGTTCCTTCCAGTCCTGAGCATCTGTATTTACAAGTAATAACAGCTCAAATGCCATATTAATGGTAAAACAAAATAAAGCAGAGTAGAAAGAGCAAGGGTCTTTGAAATCAAGCAGACTTGGGTTCCAGACTGTACTCGGCCACTTACTGGCAGTGTGATCTTGGGCAAGTTACTTAGCCTCTTTGTATATCAGTGGCAGTCACAGTGACAAGTGTGCTATAAACAATATCTCATTTGATCCTCACAACTCTGTTAGGTTGTTATCTTCATTTTAAAGATGAAGAAACTGAGGTTCAGTGAGTTTAAGTAAACTTGCTCAAGGTCATAAACAGTTAATCGTGGAGTCTAGACTCAAACCATAATCTATATAGTTCCAAAGTATACTATTACCACTACTCTCATCATACTACAGTCTTTCCAGTCCAACCTAAGCCTGAGCTGTTGTCTTCATTGTTTCTCTGGTCACCAAGAAATCAAGTTTGGGCAACATAGCTAATCATAACAGGACTGTATAATCCCATCTACAATGTGAGCAGCCAATGACAATTTAGAGGCCTGGTTAGGAAATGCTTAGAAATGAAACATGGAAACCTCACTTCTTCAAGCCATGTTTGTTACCAATGTCACCATGATAATATATCTAAGTGAAGAGAAGTAAGTATCCCAACCCTAAGAACAAGAATGGAAGTTGTGACAAGAATGCAAAGGGCAGCAAAAGACATATGTCTTATATAGTCAATTTTGACTTGATTTTCTAGTAGTGCTGTTAATGCATTTTTTTCTTGCAAATTAGTGCAATATTTACAGATCATAACATCAGATGATGCAGGTTAGCTGGGGGCAATAGAAGCAGGCAGTTTGACCTGATGTGAAGCAATCAGAAACGAGATGCTTTGTTTTCGATAAAATGTCATGCTGGGACTTTGAGTGGCAGTAAAACTAGAGTTACCAGATGGGTATGAGACCAGGAGGTTTGGTAAGACCATACTAATAGTTAGTGTTAGCATACTTAGGAGGTCAGGAAGCCAAAGAGGTAAGACTGAGATAAAGAAATATACAAACACCAGAAATGAGAGCAGGCAGAAGGGTCATGTGTTTGGGTAGAGCAAATGGGAAGAAGTTCACAGAAAATAAATCATTAATTAGGGCACCTAGCTTGAACATGAAACTCTCACATAAAGAATATACCAGTTGTCCTTGGCTAGCAGCAAAGAGGGTAATGATGTCTGGTTGGCTCTTGAAGGTACTGGGCAACCAGGAAAGTGCTGAGCAAAAAAGACAGAGGAGCAAATTGCTGGTAGATAGGAGGCAGTACAAGAATGTGATTAGGCACTCTGGCGCTAGAGTCTCAAACTGATTGTGTTCAAAGGTATGACTGAGAAAATGTATGCCAGAAACTTAGTCTAATGGCCAGCACACAGTGAGAGCTCAAGACATTTCTTAGAGTCTTGCAAAAGGTATTGTGCCTAAAGTCCAAAGTATGAAAAGTTTTCAAGTATATGCAAAGTGATCTTCTAGCCACACACCTGTATAGCAACATTTTCAACAGAATCATTTTTTGAACATACAGTAATTAAAAAATTAAGGTGAGATAATGATCAAAGGTGACCTCAAAATAGCTTATTTTGGAAATATAAATGTACACTAAAGGT
This sequence comes from Propithecus coquereli, assembly GCF_000956105.1. Classification (NCBI taxonomy): domain Eukaryota; kingdom Metazoa; phylum Chordata; class Mammalia; order Primates; family Indriidae; genus Propithecus; species Propithecus coquereli. Next base: position 9,614,355 of record NW_012149952.1, read on the forward strand.
TACCAGCTACCAACATGTGCACTCCACTGATTAATAAGCTTTTGATTCTATCAGAAGGAAAAAGAATTTTGGTAAATACTATAGCCAATTATTAATATTTCGAATTTCTGTATAATGCTGGCACATTTTTAAGTGGCCCATATAAGTAAAGAGCAACAATGTCACAATCTTTACATAGTCATTTGTATTTATCATTTGGGAATATTAGTACTTGGATACTTCTGTTCAAATTCTAGTTGAATGTATAGTTGCCTTATCTCTCTGTTGAAACATTTATCTTCTTTTGTCACAGATATGTACTTGATAGAGGTAACCCGTGGCTATCAAGACTCATATTAGAGTCAGACCACTTGAGATGGCAGCCTGGTTCTACCACTTACTGGGTGAGCAACCTCTCTGAGCCTTAGTTCTCTTCCCATGGTTTCTCAGTCTGAAAATATTAAATGGAGAATTCAAGAAATAAACAATTCATAAGTTTTATATTGTGTACCATTCTGAGTAGTGTGATGAAATCTCATGCTGTCTTGCTCCATCCCACCCAGGAGGTGAATCGCCCCTTTGTCCAGCATATCCACACTGTATATGCTACTTGCCCATTACTTAGTAGCCATCTCAGTTATTAGATCAACTGTTACAGTATCACAATATTTGTGTTTAAGTAACCCTCATTTTACTTAATAATGGCCCCAAAGTGCAAAAGTAGTGATGCTGACAATTCAGATAGGCCAACAAGAAGCCATACAGTGCTTCTTTAAGTAAAAGGTGAAAGTTCTCAATTTAGTAAGTAAAGAAAAAAAAATCACATATCGAGGCTGCTAAGATCTACAATAAGAACAAATCTTCTATCTGTGAAACTGTGTAACAGTACATTGTTATAATTGTTCTATCTTATTATTAGTTATTATTGTTAGTCTCTTACTGTGTCTAACTTATAAATTAAAACTTATCACAGGTACGTATGTGTAGGAAAAACATAGTATATATAGGGTCCAGTACTATCTGGGGTTTCAGGCATCCACTGAGGGTCTTGGAATGTATTCCCTGTGGATAAGGAGAAACTACTATATCATAATGCCAAATGTTCACACGTTTAAAAGCTAAAATTAACGTAATTACCATAGACTATAAACAAGACCTAGAGCCTTATAACATAATGTACAAAATGTCTAAGATACAATCTAAACTACTTGGCATAAAAAGAACTAAAAAAAACTCAACTCACATGGGCAAATATAGTCAATAGTTTCCAATACTGAGATAACATAGAAGATGGAGTTATCAAAGATGTTGAAGCAGCTATTATAAAAATGCTCCAGAAAATAAGGACAAACACTCTTGAAATAATGGAGAGATAGAATGTCTTAGCAAAGAAATAGAAGATATAAATAAGGACCAAATGGAAATTTTAGGACTGAATAACACAATGGCCAAAATTAAAAACTCCCTATATTGATTCACTAGTAGATGGAGATGACAGAGAAATCAGTCAAAGATAAAACAATAGAAATTCTACAATCTGAATAACAGACAGAAATAAAAAGATTGAAAAAGAAGATAAACAGAACCTTAGGGATCTGAGGAATAATAACAAAAAGTCTAATATTCATGTCATTAGAGTCCCAGAAAAATAGGAAGAAGAGCATGGTGTAGAAAAACATATTTGAAGAAACTGAGGCTGAAAATTTTCCAAATGTGGGAAAATACACAAGTCTACAGAGTCAAGAAGCTTAGCAAACTTCATATTGGATAACCCCAAAAAAATCCACATCCAGATATAGTTACAGACTAAAGAAAAAGAAAAAATTTAAAAGTGGCTAGAAAAAATGACATATAACTTATGGGAGGAATAATAATTTGAATGACTGATAGTTTCATAAGAAACCATGGAGGCAAGAAAGAAGAGGCACATTATTGAAGTGCTGAAAGACAAGAACTATTAACCCAGCATTCTGTATCCATTGGAAATATCTTTCAGAAATGAAGATGAAATTTAAAAAAACATTCTCGCATGATTAAAAACTAAGAGAATTCATAGCCTCTGAACTACTCTAAAGGAAGTTCCTCATACAGAAGGGAAATAATATTAGAGGGAAAACTGGAAAATCAGAACCAAAGGAAGAGCAACAGAAAAGGTAAATACCCAAATAAATAAAATAGGCTATACTTCTCCTATTGCAGGCTTTAAAATGTTTCACAGTTAAAAGTAAACATTATAACAATTTCTGATAGTATTTTCAACGTATTTAATAAGACAACTGTAATATAAAAGGGGGAGGAAAAAGGAACCTATATGGTGGAAGATTTTTGCATTCAGCTTAAAGCAGTTAAATATCAATTGTAAGAAAACTGTAAAAAGTAAAGTATGCATATTGTAATCCCCTAGAACAGACACTACAAAGCAAAACAATACAAAGAGACATAGTTAAAAAAATAAATTAAAATAGAATAATAAAAAACTGTTCAAATAGCCCAAAGGAAACGGGAAAGGAAAAAAAGAGGAATGAGGAACAGAAGGGGAAAAAACAGAAAAAAAATCATAAAATGATAGATTTAGATCCAAACATATCAATAATGACATTAAACGTAAATGGTTAAACAAACCAATTAAAATAAAGGTATTGTAAACTACAAGCTGTCTACAAGAGATTCATTTCATATATAATGATATAGGTAAACTAAAAATAAAAGGAGAAAGAGTAATGTCAGTGAAAATGTCAGAGTAAAGAGTTGACATCATAGAAGCAGAGAGTAGAACAGTGATTACCAGAGACTGGAGAGGGGAAAGGAAAGAAAAGGATGAAGAGATGTTGGTCAATGGGTACAACATTACGGTTAGATAGGAGGAATAAGTTCTGGTGTCCCATTGCACAGTAGGGTGGCAATGGTTAATGGTAAGATACAGTATATTACAAAATAGCTAAAAGAGAGGCTTTTAAATGTCTTCACCACAAAGAAATGGTAAATGCAAACGGCCATGCCAAATACCTTGATTTGATCAGTATACATAATATATGTGTATTGAAACATTAAATTGTACCCCATAAATATGTACAATTACAATGTGTCAATTAAAAAAATTGCCACTCCATAAAGAAAATGACAGACTGGCAAAAATTGTGATAATCATGTTTTTCTGAATTCTGGAAATTAACTGAAGGCTTAGAATAACCCAGAGAGCATTATTTGAGAAAAATGGCTGAATCCTGATGAGAACTGTGGACTTTGCGGACTTTTAATTTTCTCTAGATCCATCTCCTGCTCTCCAGCTCTCTAGTATTCTTTAAAAATAACAGCCTGCATTCCTGGTGCACCCTGACAACCATCTTAAGGAGCAGAATGGAAGTGGAGCTCTCCTCTCCCAAAGCCTCATTCTCAAAGGAATAGAGGTTCCCTGGAAGATTCAACTTCCAAGACTGTCTGTATTTGACCTGATTTGGAGTGTATCTAATATGAAAAGCATTTTTTTCAGTATTTTTCAAAGAATATTACTGACAAGCGTTTGGCTTTGTGACTGCCTGAGGTGGTAGATACAGCTGGGGCAAAGAATAGACTAAACAAAAAGCTTACCAGGAAAAACTAGGGCAGGAGATGTCCACAGGGCCTTTGCAAATATTGGTCATATTCTTGGAAATGTAGAAGGTCATGCATATATGTTGGGTACTGCTCATCCTCAGGAAAGGCCTGAGAAGGCAATGAGCTCTTATTTATGGTTGACATTGAGACTCTGTATAAGTAAGAAGTGATGGCTAAGGCAGAGTTGTCAACTGACTAGATAAGTGTTGAAGAGGTGCCCCAATATACACAGAGAACCCCTCGGCGAGCACTAGAAAACTTGTTAGCTCCAGGCATTTAAGAAAATCTCTGTCCAATCATTAGCTGATCAGTAAGTTAGCCAAGCAGAGACTTCAGTGGCCACACACAGACATTACAGAGTTCATTTGGAAAACTCACTAAACAAAGAAATACAATTAAAATAAGTAACAACAACCACAGACACTGGGGAAGGGAAAGAATATGATTTCTAAAGTTGCCACATTATATTATTTAAGATGTCCAGTTTTTGACCAAAAAAATCAAAACACATGCAAAGAGACAGGAAATTATGTGCCATATGCAGGGGGGGAAAATAATCAATAGGAACTGTTCCTGAGAATACACAGGCATTAGACTTATTGGACAAAAAACTTTAAATCAGCCATCTTAAATATGTTCAAAGAACTAAAGGAAACCAGTCTAAAGAACTAAAGATAAGTTTGAGAATGATGTTTCACCATGTAGAGACTATAAAGAAAGTGAAAGAAATTATTTCTAAAAAAGAATTAAATATAAATTCTGGAGTTGGTAAAACAAATGAAATGAAAATTTCATTAGGGGGCCTCAAAAGCAGATTTAAGCAGGCAGAAGAAAGAATCAGTAAACTTGAAGATATATCAATTGAGATTATTTGGTTAGAGAACAGAAATAAAAAAGAATGAAAAAAAAAATGGACAGAGTCTTAGAGACCTGTAGGACACCACCAAGTATACCAACACAAACATAATGGGTATATTAAAAGGAGGGAGAGAAAGGGGCAGAAAGAATATTTGAAGAAATAATGGACAAAATCTTCCTAAATTGATAAAAATCAGAAAACATCAACCTATACATCCAAGAAGTTCAGCAAACTTTTAAAAAAAACTCAAAGATATCCACACCTAGAAACATCATAATCAATCTTTTGAAAGACAAAGGAAAAAACTTGAAAGCAGCGAAAAACAACTGACTCATGTACAAGGGATCCTCAATAATATTAACAGTTTATTTCTTATCAGAAACCATGGAGGCCAGAAGACAGTGGATTAACATATTCAAAGCACTGAAAGAAAAAAAACTGTCAACCCTGGATTATATATCCATCAAAACTATCCTTCAAATGAAAAAGAAATGTGGGTTAACTGTTTAATGGATACAGGGTTTCCTTTTGGGGTGATGAAAATGTTTTGGAAGT
>NW_012149952.1:9620561-9623179 GCF_000956105.1 Propithecus coquereli
TAAATAAATATAACTGAATTAAATGGTATAGAGGAACAACAACAAAAATTCCCCCCAATTAAAAAGCAGAGATTGGCAGAATAGATATAAAAGTAGGATCCAACTATATGTTGTCTATAAGAGATACACTTTAGATTCAAAGACACAATTAAGTTGAAAGTAACAGAGTGGGAGAAAGATATAGATATATTATGAAAAGAGTAACCAAAAGAGAGCTAGAGTGGCTATACTAATATCAGACAAAAATGTTAGTAGAGACAAAACACTTTTCATAATGGTAAAAGTGTTACTCTATCAGGAAGATAGAACAGTTATAAACATATATGAATTTGACAAGATAGCTCCAAAACACACTAAGCAAAAATTGACAGAATTGAAGAAAGAGATAGACAATTCAACAATAATATTAATAGTTGGAAACTTTAATACCCCATTTCCAGTAATGTAGGGTACACTTAGACAGAAGATCAGCAAGGTAACAGAAAACTTGAACAACACCATAAGCCAACTAGACCTAGCAAACATCTATAGAACATTTTTTTCCAACAAGAGCAGAATGCACATTCTTCTCAAGTGAACATCAAACATTCTCCAAGATAGAGCAAAAGTTAGGGCATAAAACAATTTTAAATGAATTAAAAAGGACTGAAATGATACACAGAATATTCTCTGATCATAGTGGTATGAAATTGGACATCAATAACAGAAGGAAAATTTAGAAATTCACAAATATGTGGAAATCAAAAACAGAAGGAAAGAAAATAATATACCATGCAAACACTAATCAAAAGAAAGTTAGAGTAGCTATATTGAAATCAAACAAAGTAGACTACAGAGCAAAAAGAACTATCAGGATTAGAGAGGGGTATTATATAAGGATAACAGGGTCAATCCACCCAGAAGGCATAACAATCCTAAAAGTGTATGCACCTGAAAACAGAGCTTCAAAATGCATATAGATTTAAGATAATAAAGATGTCAATTCTCCCCAAATTGATCTACAGATTTAATACAATTTCTATCGGAATTTCTACAAGTGGCTGGGTGTGGTGGCTCATTCCTGTAATCCTAGCACTTTGGGAGGCCGAGGTGGGAAGATTGCTTGAGGTAGGAGTTGGAGACCAGGCTGTGCAAGAGTGAGACCCCATCTCAACAAAAAAATAGAAAAATTAGCCAGGTATGGTGGCACATCCCTGTACTCCCAGCTACTCAGGTGGCTGAGGCAGGAGGATCACTTGAGCCAGGAGTTTGAGGTTGCAGTGAGCTATGATGATGCCACTGCACTCTAGCCAGAGCGACAGAGTGAGATTCTGCCTCAAAAAAAAAAAAATCCCTACAAGTTATTTTTGTACATGCAGACAAACTGATCTTAAAATTCCTATGGAGTCCCACCAGCAGTGTATGAGTGTTCCTATCTCTCCACATCCATGCCAACATTTGTTGTTTTGGGCAAACTAGTACAACCTCTATGGAAAGCAATATGGAGATACCTCAAAGAGCTCAAAGTTGAACTACCATTTGATCCAGCAATCCCATTACTGGGCATCTACCCAAGGGGAAAAAAAGATATTCTATAAAAAAGACATCTGCACTAGAATGTTTATAGCAGCACAATTCACAATTGCAAAGATGTGGAAACAACCCAAGTGCACATCGATACATGAGTGGATTAATACAATGTGGTATATGTATACCATGGAGTACTATTCAGCCACAAAAAACAATGGTGATCTGGCACCTCTTGTATTATCCTGGATACAGCTGGAGCCCATCCTTTGAAGTGAGGTAACACAAAGATGGAAAAACAAGCACCACTTGTACTTACCATCAAATTGGTATTAACTGATCAACACATATGGTAGTAACATTCATCAGGTGTTGAGCAGGTGGGAGGGGGAGAAGGGGATGCGTATATTCGCACCCAATTGGTGCGGTGTGCACCATCTGGGGGATGGGCATGCTTGAATCTCTGACTCGGGCGGGGCAAAGGCAATATATATAACCTAAACATCTGTACCCCTGTGAGATGCTGAAATAAATATATATACATATTCAAAAAAGAATAAAAATTAAACTCATGGAAGAAAAAAAATCCTATGTAAATCCAAAAGACCCAGAATAACCAAAATATTTTGAAAAAGAAAAATAAAATTGGAGGAATCCTAATGCCCAATTTTAAGTCTTACTGTAAAGCTTTAGTACTCCAGAGAGTAGACACTGTGGTATTGTTAAAGTGATAGACATATAGATCTCCAGAATAAAGCTGAGAGTCCAGAAACAGACGCATACCAATATGAACAAATGCATTTGATAAAGTTTTAAAGGCAATTCAGTGGAGCAAAGATAGTCATTCAACAATGTGCTAGAAAAATTACTCACGAAAAAATAATAAACTTCTCCCTAAAACCACATCTTTTGCAGATATTAATTCAAATGTAAAATGTAAAACTACACAATTTTTGAAACAAAACAGGAGAACTTTTTTTGACCTGCGATTAGGCACGGTTCTTTTATGTGACACCAAAAACATAATCCATAACAGAAAAAAATGATAATTTGGAGGACTTGATCACAATTAAAAACGTTTGCCATGAGAAAGACACTTTTTTTTTTTTTTT
>NW_012149952.1:9623229-9624162 GCF_000956105.1 Propithecus coquereli
TGAACAACATTGAGAATGTACTAAATGTCACTGAATTGTTCACATTAAAATAGTTAATTTTATGGTATGTGAATTTCACCTGAATAAAAAAAAATGAAGGAGAAATCAAGATATTTCCAGATAAACACAAACTGAGAGAATGTGTCACTAGCAGACCTACACTACAAGAAATGTGAAGGAAGTCGTTCACACTGAAATAAAAGGACAGTATGCAGTGACTCTAATCTACATGAAGAAATAAACACAGTTAAAGGTCACTACATAGGTAAATATAAAAAACAATATAAATGTATTTTTGGCTTATATTTCCTTTTGTCTACTACCTGATTTAAAAGACAGTTATATAGAGCAAAACTTATAACTCTGTGTTTGTGGCCACACAATGTATAAAGATGTAATTTGTGACAGCAACAGAATAAAGGAGAGGGAGAACAGAGCTACATGGAACCAAAGTTTTTATATTTATTTAAATTAACTTGGTATTAATCTGAACTAGATTGTCATAAATTAAGAACTTCATTGTAATGCTGAGGGCAAGCACCAGGAAAATAACTCAAAAATACATAGTAAAAAAAATGACGAGAGAACTAAAATAACAAAGTAGGAACTATCTATTTAAAATAAAAGAATATAGGAATAGTGGAACAAGAAAAGACATAAGACATAAAGAAAATAAATAGTAAAATGGCAGATGTAAATCCTACATTATCAGTAATTACATTAAATGCAAATTTATTAAACTTTCCAAATAATCTCACTTATATGTGGAATCTAAAAAAGTTGAACCTACAGAAGCAGAGAGTAGGAAAATAGTTACCAGAGCCTGAGGTGGGGACATGAGGAAAGAGGAGATGTTGGTAAAAGAGAATAAAGATTGGGTTAGATAGGAGAAATAAGCTTTTGTGATCTATTGCACAGCATGGTGACCATAGC
>NW_012149952.1:9627317-9688777 GCF_000956105.1 Propithecus coquereli
TCCTGAGCTCAAACAATCCGCCCGCCTCGGCCTCCCAGAGAGCTAGGATTACAGGCGTGAGCCACCGCGCCCGGCCGAGAAAGACACTTTTAAGAGAATGAAGAGACAAGCTACATACAGACTGGAAAAAATATTTGCAAATCATGCATTCCACAAAGGACCTGTATCCACAATATGTAAATAACTCTCATGTAATGGATCTCCAAGGGCATTATGCTAAGTGAAAAAAGCCAATCCCAAAAGGTTACTGTATAATTCCATTTATATAATTTTCTAAAAGTTAAAAAAAAAATTATGGTGATAGAGAATAGACCAGTGGTTACTTGGGGTTAGGGCTGAGAGAAGAGTTTGACCATTAAGGGATAACAAAAGAGAGTTTATTTGCAGTAATGGAACAGTTCTGTATCCTGATTTTCACGATATATACTTGAATCTACACATTTAATAAAATTTCATAGAACAATACACGGAAAAGGTGCATGTAAAAATCTAGGTCTGTCCCTAGATTCACAGACCAATGACAGATTGGCATTGGTATTACGCCAATGTCAATGTCCTTGTTTTGACAATGTATTATGATTTCGAAAGATATTATCACTGGGGGAAGTTAGGTGAAGGGCATGTGGGAATTCTCCGTACTATTTTTGCAATTTCTTGTGAGCCTTAAACTATATCAAAATAAAAAGTCATATTGAAAAACTCAACTGTAAGGAAACAAACAGTCCAATTTAAAAATGGGCAAAAGATTTGAACAGACACTTCACCAAAGAGGATATGTAGATGGCCGATAATCACATGAAAAGATGTTCAATGTCAATAGTCATTAGGGGAATACAAATTAAAACGTCTGTTATTTCATTTAATTTTCACAATAATATTATGAGGTAAATACTACAATTTTCCCCATTTTACACACAAGGAAAGCAATATACATTAAGGTTAAACAATCTATCTGAAATGACAGAGCTCCCTACTGGTGACACTGGGATTAAAGTCCAGCTTCAGTCTAACACAAGAGTCTCTGCTGTTAACCATGGACCTATACTGTGCTCTAGGCTATTGCTATGAGATCTTTAGAAGACACTCTCCTCAGGAATAAAACTAGTTGAGGCACTTATTAACTGATATTTTCTGAAGAAATTCCTTAAGATTCAGGAAGATAAATTCATACATCCAATTAGTCAGAAAGAGACAGAAAGAGAAAGCGAAAAATCTACCTGTCATAATTTACACCTTACTTTCCCACATACTGTACTGATTAACACAGGTGGCTGGTTTCTCTCCACTTATTTTTCGTTCTCCTTGCTTAAATCCATATGATATTCGCTACTTAAATATAGACAAAAATGAGCTTTTATCATTCACAAAATTGCCAAAGGAAGTTTGAGTTTTTTACAGTAGCTGGAGAAGGAGAAGTTTTTGAACTTGTTTGCTGGTATTAAAACTAATTTCTAAAGGCATGCAGGACAATGGTACTAAAAAGATTATTAATTTATGCGGCCTTGATTTGTGTTTGTTCCTACCACATTGCGTTTGCCTGCATTCAGAATAGTTAATGAAAACGCATACATGCCAAATTGCTGAGCAAAGACAAAAAGGAAGTAATACAAAATCTCTCCTTGGGGAAAAGAGAGACTAGATGTTGTAGAGGACCATGCTTAATTATTGTTTTTGAAATAAAATCGACAGAAAAATTAATTGGGTGGTGCTGTTTAAATCACAGTGTCTCTGCAAGGTCTGATTTTACTTTGGGGGGAAAACAGAGCCAGCTATATTGTTTTAGGAGGGAAATGGATCCTGCAAGTTTTTATAGTTAGGATGCCTTTGGGTCATCTCCTTTTATGTGTTCAAAATAAGTCCTAAAATGAGGGGTGCTTTCATGAATTAGATGGGAATAAGCCTTATTAAAGGTTAAAGAATGTATAAGAGCAAAAATATATATAAAGTTTGTAGTTAACCCTGGACATGTTCAGTGATTATCCCAAATCTAAGTTAACATACGACAGCCAGCTGTATTCTGTAAGATCCATCATTTGAGAATCAAAATGACTATTTATATTTCAAATATATGACTCCACCAGTGATTCAAAAGTGTGAGAGCAGAAGTGCACCAGGGACCAGAAAGGAGAAAGGAGGGTCTGATTAAAATTGGGAAAAGAGTATGATACATTGGCCATTCATTCAACAAACAGGCACTTAGCACCTGCTAAGTGCCAGACACTGCACTAAGTGCAGAAGATGATATAGATATGGCTACAACCAAGCCACCACCTACCACTAGGAGCTCACAATCTGGTATGGGACATCTCAGAGCATTTGGGGAAATTCAAGTGGAGTTTACAATGCATATAACAAAGGATGGGGGGCTATCAAAATAGAAGTTAGAGGAATATGCAGTGACCACATACTCAAAGACTTTGTATGCCTGCCAAGGATTTTACATTTTATATCTTTTGTTTAAGCACAAATAATCCATGTTTACTGTAGAAATTTTTTAAAATACAGAAAAGCAAAAATGCAAACAAATGCAATTACCTTTAATTCCATCACCCATAGCTGCACGCTTTGTCTCTGTGTCTGTGTCTGTTTGCTTCTCTCTCTCTCTCTCTATCTCTCTCTCTCTCTCTGCCCTTGTGTCTCTATGTCTCATTAGATATATATCAAAAGAAATCCATGTATATATACAAGTACACACACACATATACAAGCACACATTTTTTCCCACTTAAAAAATCTATCCAGGCCGGACGCGGTGGCTCACGCCTGTAATCCTAGCACTCTGGGAGGCCGAGACGGGTGGATCGCTTGAGGTCAGGAAGTTCGAGACCAACCTGAGCAAGAACGAGACCCCGTCTCTACCAAAAATAGAAAGAAATTAGCCGGACAACTAAAAATATATATAGAAAAAATTAGCTGGGCATGGTGGTGCATGCCTGTAGTCCCAGCTACTTGGGAGGCTGAGGCAGAAGGATCTCTTGAGCCCAGGAGTTTGAGGTTGCTGTGAGCTATGATGACACCACGGCACTCTAGCCTGGGCAACAGAGTGAGACTCTGTCTCAAAAAAAAAAAAAAATCTACCATGGATATTTATTCATGTCATTAAATCTTCTTCAACAACATCTTTTTAACAGCTGCATAGGATTCCATCATGTTGGTGTTTCATAATTTAACCAGTCCTTTATTGGTAGTTTGTTTCCTATTTTTGTAATTATGTTAAGAGTTATTTTTGAAACGCAATTGTGTTTGCATTCCCATGACAGCTGTTGTACAGAAACATGGCAGATGCAGACTACATGAGGGTAGAACTGGTAAAAAGAAAAGGAAGAGGAGAAGATCATTGAGAGATAAATAAGAAAGAAGTTGGGAAGTACATGAAAAAAAAAGCAGAATCATGTAAGGTGATTTCTAGTAGAGAGAGAATACTAAGACGGAGGAAAGAGTCTGTCCATGCTGTGGACCCTGGTAAGTTATTCATTCAACAAAACTTTATTGAACGCCTACTCAAAATGTATGGATAAACCTAGACCCTGGATCCTAGAGTTACTTAACCAAGATTTCCATGTGATTTCTATGCAAATTATCTTCAGGCAATGGTTCCCTTGAGGCATCTGACACTAGAGAAAGAAAGAATCAAGTGCAACATGATAGCTAGATGATCAACCATATTCTCCAAGTTCTATTTTCATATTAAATTAAATCATCAGAGAGCCAAGTACCATATTATCTCAGCCTCCAAAGAAATGTCTAAACTGACTTACGATTTAATATTACACTCTCACCCCTTATATAGAAGGTCAATACAGGAATTATCCATTTCAACAGGGTTGTTGTTGTTCCTTTGCAAAAACATAGTTGAAGATGTCTACTATAACCTATTATAGCTCACATGAGGGAACATATAATAAATTTCAGGATAAATTTTGTCTAGGGAAAAGAAGCATACATATTTTTCTGCAGCAACAATAAAAACATGCAAGCCAATGTATTTTCCTGTTTATTTCTGCTGCTAGGAAACAGACTTGGATTGGCTCGTCCAGATACTTCATGGCATCCACCCTTTTTGGTTCCTTAGCTGGTATCCTTGGTTTCTAAAATTTAAAGGTGTTTTTACAGTGTTTAATATTGTACACCACCTCAGATCCTTTTGAATGCACATGGAATGAAAGAATCTTAAATTTGGTCACTAAAAGTTGTTTTGTAACAATTGGCCCACATGCTACCAAAAATTGGCTCAATGGTTGTCAATATCTGAGTCAGGAGCCATGAGACTTGATATTCATAGTTGATAGTTTTGATTGTGGTGTGATTAAATAGTCTCCATATGATTAATGCCTTGAAATGTGCTATTCTAATTTGTTCTCATAAATGTACACATACAAGTGCTAATAATGTAGTATTGCAAGATGTCTAAACTTCTAGAATAATCTATAACTCCCATCTTTAATGAAGATAATCATGAACAGTTCATTTTCTGTGCAGAAAGCAATAAAGAGTGGAATGAATTAAACTCAAAATTGTATGAAAGTCCTCTTCTTTCTTCTCTGCCACTGACCTAGAAAGGGATGACTTATAGGGAAAATTACTTAAAACCCTTCAACACCTCTCCATTGCTTGCAGGATAAAGTCCAACTGCTATGGTAAGATGTGCATGTTATCTTATTAAGCAAAAAAGGCAAATTACATAACAATATGATCCCAATTTTATTACATACACACACAAAATAGACTAAAATATTCACTAAAATTGGTAATAGTATTAGAAATTCTTTTTAAATCTATATTTCCTTATTTTTTCTAAAATAAACATGCGTTACTTCTGTTATCAGAAAAAATCCTTTAAAAATGTTAAAATATTCACATTTTCCAGAATTTAGAGACCACTGTAGGCATATCAGAGCTAGTAGAACACTAAAAGATCATCTGGTCTCTCTCTTCTTTAGATCTGTGTACACCTAGGCTGGGAGAAGACAAGTGATATCCACGAAGTCTCACAGCCAATCAATGGGAGAGCCTGGAACAGATCCAGAGCTTCACCCAGTCCAGGGCTCTGGTGCCCCCAGCTACTTCAATGAGCACAGCAGAAGGACAATGATTCTCTGGCAAGAGGCTACAGCAAGGACTTAGCGCTGGGGGCCAGCCTGCCTGGCAGGCCTCTAAGATTCCCTGCAACTTTAAGAGTCTATGAAACATAATCTGGTGATACAGCCTTCTCTCAGATTGAACTTCCAAGAATCAGATAAGAGAGAATGAAAAGAAAAGTATTTTTAAGACAAAATAAATTTTAAATATGGAATCATTTTGGACTTTCATGACTGATGCAACTCTATAATTCAAAATTTTTATTAATTTCAGATTGTACAGCTTGCCGATTTAAAAATAACCTTTCTACCTACATGAAAAATATGTGACAGATAAACAGAGATCTTTTGGCTGGCTTTGTGGCCCCTTGGTCCAGAAGCTATGTCAGGAGACTGATTTTTCTTCAGGGACTGGGAGTTGGCCTGAGCTTCCAAATTCCACATCTTTCCTTCCAACAGAATGGTCTTTCCCTTCAAAGCTTTGAGCCGCTGAGCTGGAGCTACACAAAGCTTTAATCAAGTCACTTTATTCTTTTTTTAAGTGGGGGATGGTAATAAATCAAACTAGCATGTTAACTTCTGGACCATTAGCCCCCAATCTCAGGTCATAAGGCAAATATGGTTACCAAGAAATATCGTCCCTAATCTCTTGGCTAAACATGGAGCCAGGTATGCAGTACAGACTTTTTGTTTTGGGGAGATGAAGTAGCTTCAGGACCAAACTCTTCCAGACAAGAGTAATAGTAATGATGGTGATGACTGTGGTGCTTTGGCCTGTCAGCAGAAACTCCCAAGGATGGACTAGGCCAACAGTTTCTCAGAGGCCATCTTGGCTCTAGTCTGTGTTGGGAGACCAATTCCATGTGGATTTCTTGTGTTTCTGCATATCCTATGAGCAAAAGCACTGAATACCTTTGTTCTAGAATATCTTTTCAAGGATGTTTGTGTAACAAACAGCCTTGGAAGACAAAGATAGTGTCTTGCTACAGAGAAAAGAACAGGTTTGCTTACAGCCTTGGAAGAAAGAGATGACTTCTGTCCAGTATAAGATAATGTCACTCTCTGAGGCAAAGGGCTGGTGTGCTTACTGTCCATTATAAAAGATTTGAGCTCCCTAAGCTAGGGGCTTCTCTCCTATAATGCAACTCACTGAGTGTGCAGATATCATGTGGCCTTCTTTACATCATCTAGTGGTACTGGGACTCTGAAAATCAGAGCAAATATGCTGATATTCTGGCTACTGCTACTGTTGTGAATAATAAACTGTTCATCTCTGATCCAAGAGTCTTGTGCCTCTTGCCAGCATCCAAGAAACTGTCTCAGGGTAACTTGCTGGCTTGCAAGTAAGGTAAAAATCCCAGATGCTTCACAATTCTTAACCGTCTATACTTCCTGACTGGACTCATACAAAATACATGGAAGGAATTATGAAGAAAGTAAGGAACCTATAGACTAAAGGTTAAAGGATTGCTAGTGGCTCAAGATAATCATTGTTATATAATAACTGCATGTGTTTTGATAATTATTATAAATCACTTTAGTTGCAACTGGGGCCTCAGGGTCACAAAACCTCATCAGTGCCTGATTTGGGGTGATAGTGATAACATAACAGGTTTAGACCTAACCCAACATGTCTTCAAAGGCAGGTTTAGACAGAACCTCAATTGTCTTCAAGGGCAGGTTTAAACAGAAGCTAAACTGCCTTATGAAGGAACTCCTTGGAAGTATCAAAAAATCTAGTTACTGATCAGTTCTGTACCTGGGAGAGCTTTGGTTTAACTCTTAAACTAAATACCAAGAGTTTTTTTTGACATTTTCTTCAATTTACAAAAGAAATATAATGCACGACTGGAACCCTCTATTCAGCAGTGGCCACGTTCCAAAAACTAACTGCAAAAGATGTTACTTCCACTCCAAAAAACAAACAGTAATTCTTAAATGCCTGCAGAAAACTGAATGGATTTTTAGAATTATTAGATTATTGCTTTACTATTTAAAAAAATCAGTAATTACATCTTAGCTTGGAAAGTATATTATCTAAAATATGTCATTTTAATAGCCTACTTCTCTCTATCCCAAAAAGTAATGTTATTTTTCATTTATGAATATTGTTATCTCTGCAACTAAAATGACTCACAATTTATTTTTTCCTGAAATAATAGGCTATACTGAGAAATTCTCATCTCCATTTTTAAAGATGAAGGGAGGTGGGAGGGATATTTCCATCTCCACCTCCACGTCTTGCAAATAAGTCAAGGTCCCCCACGGTCTTTGCCTCAAAGGGTCCCAAAAGTACTTGTGGAAACAGATGTGATGTGAGCCCCATACTGAGTACTTGAGTCTTTTTGCTCCCTGATCCCATTAACTTGACATTTGGAAATATTGTGTTTGAAAGTTATTATCACATGTAAATTTCTTAAATATTTCTGATAGAAAAAAAGATCTGCAGGGTGTCAATGAAACCAATAGTTTAATTAATTTTTACATATAGAATAAGCCTGCATTTCTCTATCCCTTATACATACTCCTGGTCGTTGGCCAAATTTATTCTGTAAATGTGGACTTGTAAGTTTGCTATATCCGTCAAAGCTACAGCAACCGTTCTTGCTCCTGGCCTAACTGAAATTCAGGTTTTACAAAGTTAAAGTAGTGCCAAAGGGAATAATCCTGTGGGATCTTCCCCTGCAACATTTAACCACCTTCTGCAAAGAAAGCCGTAGAAGCCTTTTTACCAGGTCCTCTTTAACTCCCTCAGTGGGAGGTGGCAGAAGCAGCTCCAATGGGCTGACAGGGCAAGATTGTTGACCCTATGCTAAGGAAGCAGGCTTCAGTAGTCAACTGATCCAGGTGCCACACACTTTGCATTTGTAGGACAAAGTTCCAGTAGGAGAAAGAAACAGGTGATGAGAACGTAGTGCTGATTGGTGGCTCAGAAGGGCTTTCTCTCTCAGGGTATAGTTTTTTCAGATGAAAGTTCCCCACCCCCATCCCATGTACATAGACAAAAACACCACCATCAGCATCAACACCATCTGCTTTTCCTTTTTGGAGACTGCTGGGAGGGCCTTACTGGGAAAACAAACCAGAAAGGAAGTAGGATTTTCAAAACCTGCTATTCCAGTGTTTTTATCTCCTAGCCCCCACAGCATTTTTGGCTCCCCCTTGTGAGGAGAAGCTGTATTAAAGCACGCCTTGCAGGAAGACCCAGGACCTTTATCAGGAGAGTCTGGGAATCCTGGGATAAAAGACTTATTTTAAACAAGTCGGATGTGTTAATTAGCTTGATTGTGGGAATCGTTTCACAATATATATGTATATCAAGTCATCATGTTGTATACCTTAAATATACACAATTTTTATTTATCAATTATGCCTCAATAAAGCTGTTGGATAGAAAACAAGTTAAAGGACTCAAGAGGGTGCTTGGGTGAAGGTAAATGAGTCACCAATACTTATGGGGTAATTCTCAAGCACATGACTGGTATTGGTCCTTTGTTCTCCAATTTTGAAAATCTACATCATTTGAGACATCGTGGAACAGTCCTGTACACCTACTGGCTAAAGATGATTAGAAACGTGGCTCTAAACTCGTAACTCTGAACAGTAAAATAGAAGAAAAAATAAGGAACTAGGCATTAGGAGACCTAGATTCTAGTCCCAGCTCTGTCACAAGCTTACTAGATGACATTTGGCAAGTCAGCTTGCTGCTGGAGTCCCTATTTTCTCATATATGGCTATAATAGCTTTCATAGATACTTCACTAAGCTATTGAGAGTTTCTACTTAGAGAGGACACCAAAGTAACAGCAGAAGCTGTAGTGTCTTGTATCTATTCTATAGATTTATAGGCTACATATATGACCTCTAGAGTTCCTTCTAACTCAGTGATTCTAGGCAGTATTATCTTCTGTAAAGAAAGCATGTGGAACCCCTTAAGGTGAGTGAGGCCAGGGGGAGAAGGGGTGAAGAAGGAGTTACAAAGAGGGCACATTTATAGCCCTGACTCAAGCCATGTATCAAAAACATTTGTACCCTCTTAATATTTTGAAATAAAATAAAGAGGTCTTGAGTCAGACTTCAATCTCAACCTGAATGTATCTCTTATTCACTGTGTGATCTTGAGGGCCTCAGTTTCCTCATCTCTAAAATGGAGTTAAAGACAGTGAGCTAATGTGTACAGACCACTTAGCACATCGCTTGACACATAAAAGAAAATCAGTAGATGTTAACTATCATTATCATCATCGTCATCACCACCACCACTCTCTTTTTCTGTTCTCTGACCGAAGTTTCAGTCCAAGCTTCTCAAAATCAGTATATTTTATGGACAGGGTAAGTCAAAGGAGAAAGCTGGAGTTCTACTGGGGTTGGAACAAGGGATACTTGCAAAGAGCCACATTTGTAGAGTAGTCAATAAAAATTTTTGAAAAGGCAGAGCTTCATTTCCATCCTGATGATACACAGAATTGTGGACCCCTTATGGCAGTATTGGGCATGGAGACTTCAGGCAATAGTTGACAATGACTCTCAGACATCTTTTCTGGTTTATAAATAAGCTTTCAAAACCACTCATACATATAATATCTATGTATATGTTTAAGTTTTTGCCCATTTTGCCATAATGTATTACCTATACTTAAAAAATTCTTCTCTCAAAGTTTTCTTATAATTTATTTTTGCCAGCTTGGCATTCCACTACCCTGAAAAGCATAAATATGCCTACAAATAGAGATTTCAGAATGCATATGTTCATCCAGCAAACACTCTAATGTCAATTCCATGTCAGACATCAGGTTAGACACTGGGGTTAAAAAGATAAGGAGTTCACAGTCCAGTGAGGAGCCAGGTCGTTCATCCAGAAAGTGGGTAAAGGAAGAGTGGGCTTTGAGAAGAAAGCAATAAGTTATGTTTTGAACATGTTCAGTTTGCAATACCATTGGAGATAGGTGCCTATAATGAAAGAAGTTTAGGCGAAAGATACAAACTTTAGGCCAGCGTGGTGGCTCATGCCTATAATCCTAGCACTCTTGGAGGCCGAGGAGGGAGGATCTCTTGAGCTCAGGAGTTCAGGACCAGCCTGAGCAAGAGCAAGACCCTGTCTCTATTAAAAATAGAAATAAATTAGCCAGGCAACTAAAAATAGAAAAAATTAGCTGGGCGTGGTGGTGTGCACCCATAGTCCCAGCTACTCGGGAGGCTGAGGCAGGAGGATGGCTTGAGCCCAGGAGTTTGAGGTTGCTGTGAGCTAGGCTGATGCCACGGCACTCTAGCCCAGGCAACAGAGCAAGACTCTGTCTCAAAAAAAAAAAAAAGATATGAACTTGAGTCCTCAGTAGTGGGCACCCATGAACTCACCCAGGTAATGTACGTACATTGAGAATGGAGAAGCACCAAAGACAAGCCCCCGAGGAAACATGTTGAAAGTGTAGATTGAAGAAAGAGATCTATGAAAGTGACAGACAAAATAGAAGCAGGAAGAAAGAAGAGAACCAGAAGAGAATGCCAGCCCAGAAATTACACAAGGGATTTATATATAGAAATCACTAAGACAGAAAAGTAGTAGTTGCTATTGTTATTGTTATTCTTATTCTTAGCATTCAGAAGGTTTTTCCCTCATTCATATGGATGGTGTGGTAGCCAGCCTCCAAGATGGGCCCCAATGATGCATACCTTCTGGTATTCGTGCCCCTGGGTACTCTCCTTTCACAAATCAGGCCTGGCTCTGTGTGACCAATAGAACACAACAGACATGATGATGTGTGACTTCCGAGTGATGTCCAAAAAGGCACTGTAGCTTCCACTTGGTCTCTTGGATCGCTTGCTCTGGGAAAAGCCAGTTGCCATGCTATAATTATAGAACATCCTGGCAGACCTATAGAGAAGCCCATGTGTAGAGCAACTGAAACCCTCCACCTACAGTCAGCTCCAATTTGCTGGCCATGTGAATGAGCCACCTGGACATAAATCCTTCAGCCTCAGACAAGCCTTCAGATGACTGCAGCTTCAACCAACATTAGATCCCAGCCCCACTAGAGACCTCCAGCTAGAATCATCCAACATTCCCATTCAAAATTCCACTCCCAAATTCATGATCCACAGAAACCATAAAAGACAATAAATTATCATTGCTGTTTTAAGCAAGTAAGTTTTGAGGTGATCTGTTACACAGCAATAGATAACTGTATAAATGGTTCCCTCTCATGAATCTAGACAATAATTTTTAAAAATCTGGAAATCTTGTGTGGCAACAACGCAACTACATATTTACTGGTATGAAAAGGTTTCATCCACAAAGACATTTTTGGTACATTTCATTATACTTTTTTCCCTTTTCCTTTATGTCAGTTAATATCTTAATACTACATGAATTACACAGCTGTTGCCAGGAATTTTTCCATGGTTTGTACATCCTTTTAGCAAGAGATGAAGCCCTGGGTAATAAATTTCAAAGAAGACAATCATCACAAGAGAGCAAAAAGAATAACCCATGTGTCTTCAAAAAGAGAGAATATGACTGGCAAAATATACTTATGAGGAAATACAAGCTAACCGTGACATCTATGGCCAGTAGAACCTTCAAAACAAGACTGGAGGGTGGGGGGTAGGGATGTGTGGCAGGGAGAATGAGATGTTGGTCAAAGGGTACAATTTTCAGCTAAAAGATGAATAAGTTCTGGGGATCTAGTGTACAGCATGGGGAATATGGTTAATAAAGCGTACTGTACACTTGAAATTTCCTAAGAGAGTAGATCTTAAGTGTTCTCACCACACACATAAAGATGGTAACTAGATGAGATGATGGTTGTATTAATTAGCTTGATTGTGGTCATCATGTCACAATGTATACATATATCAAATCATCACACTGTACACTTCAAACATACACAATTTTTATTTTTCAATTATGCTTTAACTAAACTGTAAATAAAACATCTAACTGGACACTCCCTGGTGAAATAGACCTTACTCATTTCTCCATAAGAAAAAGCAGGAGGAGATCACTAACCACACAAACCCAGGGATGTTTGTACAGGGGCTCTAGATCAATGGGAGACTGAGCATAGCTATTTGTGAAATCTTATTTGGTAAACCCATATTGCTTCAAAAGAAAAGAAAAAAAAGAAGAAGAAAGGAAAAGAACAAATCAGAACTTATTCTTCACATTCAAAGGAAGGCAAGACTTGTTTCACGAAACCCTCTCCCTCTCCCTACCTCCTTTCACCCTCATGCTTATAAAAAGTGGGAATAAGATATGGTTAAGTTACAACAAAAGTAACATTATATAAGGAATACTTCTGATTTTAAATATTTGGTCCCATTTTTAAACCACATGCCCCTACCATGTTTAGTTTAAAAATACATTCTCTGTAGATAAAGAGTAAGTAAGTCAGTGGCCTGTGGTTGGAAGAAGCTATAGAAAAATGTCTAATCCAGGGCCAAAGCCTGAGGGTCCCAATTCAAAAGGCAGGGAGGTTGTAGGTAACAGAAGAAGGACCAGAAATACAAATTTCCCTTTTTGTACACCTCTCACATTCCTCTTTGGTGGGGGTAGGATGCTACCTTCCAAGTTTAGACAAATGACTTTGCTTGTATATGCTAATTCGGAATAGATAAGGAACTGGTCAGGAGAAACACAAGCTGAGACTTAATAATAGATCAGATGAGGTGAAAGGGGAAGTCAGGCCTGGAAGTAGCTGAAAAGTGTGAGAAATAGGACAAAAGCCCAAAATAAAGGATGGGGAATGCATAGCTACAAACTAGTTGAGTCCAGCTGACTCAAAATAAATGAAAATGAAGCCTGCAGCAACCATGTGCCTGGCTGAGGACAGAAAATAGGGGTTCAGATGAAAATTTCCTTTTCATCAAAGATGAAGGGAGCTTAGGAGAAGTTTAGCCTTTAGCAAGAATAATAGAATAGAAGGAGAAAGAGAAAGCCCACTTCTCAGACACTCAGAAAAAGAAGGTCCCAGTCTTCTGAGATCAGAGTGGGTCCTAGTAGCTAAATATAAATACCTAAGACCTTGGAGTCCCTCAGAATTCTCTCTTGAGTTGAACAATGCCACATTCCCTAGAGTTCAGGAGACTGTGGTTAGAAGTGATCCTAAGAGAACTCTTATAAGTATTTGTCAATGCTTATCAAAATAAAACAATAGAAACAGCACATTAAGTAAAAAGAATATAAACTGTGTTTGGTAAATGAGCACTAAACGATGCTGTATAATTAACTTTCCTTTACCATTATCCACTGACCACAAACTTTCCAGGATCTTCCTCCATCATAGTTTTAATGAGATCCTTGTAAATTCACTTTCCATGTTACAAATAAAATATTAAGAGATATTTGTTCCTTTATCCAATTCTCCATCCAAGGGTTTAATTTTGGATCCCTGGATAACATTCCCTAATTCACAACTGGGAGTGGAGATTTATATAATCTTAATCCAAAATTCTTGAGATGGTGGGAAAAGTACGTAGGTGCAAGTCTGCATAGGCTATAATTTTGATTAAGGAATTCAGACTTAGGGAGGTATTACTGTACATACCATAGCTAGAGGGAAGTGAACAAAATGTTGCCCAACAAGGATTTTTGCCTCACATGCAAGTAACTGTTTGAAACTAGTAAACCAGGCGCTACTTCTAAAGTGCTTGAAAAGTTTACTCTCTTAAACAGTTTAAAAGCTCCCACAGGCGATCTTGTTTACAAATTAACAGAATTCTGAATTAGTGAGGTCCAACTGCTTTCTTTTTAAACAACTCCAAATACAAGCTAACCCTAACGCATATGGAAATAATCCTCCTCCCACCCCCAATGATACACAGGACCTCAAAAACATCTTTCCTTTTGGGAGCTGCTGAAGAATTCTTGCCAGAAATTCATTTTCCAATGGCACCCTTCTGAAGTGAATGACGAATATTCACTAATATTTACCTCCTTTATACATGACATGGCTAACAAAACTACATATTTGTTTTCCCCAGTACTCTTTCCATATTTCTCTCCAAAGACTTGAAGGGATGGTTTGGTTTCACAGTCATCATAAATTTATTATACTGAACTTGTGAACTAGTCTGGATGAGAACCAGAATGATATCCAACATGAAAAGGCAGAATTCACTCAGTTCTGCAAAACTGCCTTCCTTCGGCAATCCTAAAAAATAGCTCCTTTTGTTTTCTTTACATTGTTCTCCTCCCTAACTGCCACCAGAATATTTTATTTTTGTAGTTTAACCAATCCTAATAAATACATACTATCAATATATTGTTTTTGTGTCTATGAGTTATAGATGAAGAATTCTAAGATTTGCTATCACAAGCTTTGATAAGATTTTATCAAACAAAACTTCAGCACCTAAATCAGCTTTATCCACAGAACTCACCCTGAATCTTCCATTACCCAAACTGCTCCTTATGAAAACCAGCCAGTAACAGATTTTTTTCTAAGACTGATAGTTTCAATGTTCTTTATTTTGAAATCTCTGGTATGTGACCCCCTCCAGCACCTAGCAAAGAAAAAGCCAAGAGCAATTAATTTAAGTGACTTTATACAATCAAATTATATATATACATACATATACACTGAGTATATGCGTGTGAAATAAGATAAAGACAATAAATATACACCAAGGCAAAACCCATAAATTTTTTCAAAATGAAATGATATAATTACACATGATACCACATACAGTACATTTGTCTACAGTTTGCCATCTGTAGTAAGGAGTATTTTCATTTCCATCACCAAAAAGTATATTTTATCCTCTCTTACTTCAGAATGGGCATAGATTTTTTTAAAGAAACTAATGCTTTAAAAGCTGATACCTGATTGAAGATTTCTTTCCCTACTATAATTTTCATTATTCAGGAAGAATATCTTATCATATGAATTGTGGATTTCATATGCTCTCAATTTCAGGTACTACTGCGCATGCACTCGCTAAAAGCAGACATGTAACTGCCTATATAATAGTTTTATAAATGGAACAAGTTGGCTTAAATTGGAACAATTTTAGAAGACTTTTCCATTGCCTATTTTCCATGACAGCTCTCCAGCTCAGGGCTTTCAAATCTGAAAGAAATATCTTTTACAACATCAGTGAGCACAGGCACAAACAGGAAATTTTTCATAAGTCACGCTCAAAAAATAAGAAAGAACCATTTTCCAAACTAGTATTAGTTAATCCTTGGGGTTTTACCCACTTATAGAAAAAAGCACAGTGCAGAGTTCCTGACCTGTTGGATGGGAGTCAAAATCAGGATTAATATTTTGAGCTTATTTCTCTGGTTGCCTGCTTCTCTTAACGTACAAGAGAAGTTGACCATAAGAAATGAAATTTGTGTTAAAAAATACTATTCAGAAGAGACAAAAGAAACAGCTACTTGCAGAGACGTGTATCTGATTGTTTTTTTTTTTTTTCTGAAAACGGAAGCAGAGATTAACAAAAGAAAATCAATGCTGCCACTTCAATGAAGGAAGAGGGAAGGGGTGTCATTTCAAATACATGAAGTGATAGAGAAAAGGGAAACAGTTTCTATATTTCTTATATAAGGTCAGTCAGTATTAATAAAAACAGAGTTGGAAAGAGATGCTACCAATAATTATTACAGAAACATTCATGACACCCAAGAATTCAAAATTAGTTCACACTCAAACCTAAATCAGAATCCAATGACACTTCATGGTCACTGACTCTATGCTTGTTTTGGAGGGTAAAGAAATATGGGGTGGGAGCGAGAGAAAAGGTTGGAGCCAGGGGTTGGGGGGGTCAAGGAACAAATGGAAAAAGAATCTGTTACCCTAAAAAAATTCCATCAGAGCCCTGCTACCTAAAAGAGTGTATGGTATTCCTCCCATAGAGCACACAGATAAAGAAGGGTAATGGACTGGAAGATGAACTAGGAAATACACAATCTTCACATAAACCAACTGAAGTGGCCATACCAAACAAAAAGTGGCATTGAAGCATGCATACTGATAGACTGCAAGAATATCAATGCTGATCACATTCCCAGAGGAAACTGAAATCAATTGGAAATAGACAAGAAATCTGGGTTTCCAGTGACACGGATGAATTTTTTTTATGTAAGTCATTAAAAGCGTGAGGTTCAAAGGCATACCCTTCCTTTATGGTATATAGACCCTATAAGGGCCATGCAGTCCCCTAAGCACAGTATCAGCAAGTTATATATCAGTGTTGTAGGCGAAGGAAGGCCTGATGTGTTGCAGCACTTAACATAATAGCTGACACTCTCTGAATATATGTGGGAGGGAGGGATGGAGGGAGGGAAGAAAGATGCATAGAATATAGAGGTGGTTTAGAGAAAAAGAAAGATCATCAAAAGGATGGAGAGTAAAGTTTGCAAGTAAAGATACTAACAGTAGGACTATTTAAGCCTAGAAAAAAATGGGAGAAACATTTAATAAGGCTTCCAGGATATTATACACATGGCTGATCTCCATCTGTACTGAAGACAGAACAAGATGAAATACCATTTACAAGAGTTTGGTTAAATATAAAGAAGACTTTTTCTACAAACTTCTTGTCAAATACTTGACCAGATTTATAAGGGAAACTAAAGATATTTTTAAATAAAATGTATTCTCACCTAACCATGATAAACTAGGCTGGACAACAGATGAAATGAGTTCATTGAAGTTCCTTAAGGCTAAGATAACTTTCTGATTGATTCTAGTAAGAACTCTAAAATTCAAATGAACGTTTTATAGAGACAGTAGAGGTACATCCATCCTGATCTGTCAAGGTATAACAATAATGTGTCCATAATTCATAATATCAGTATTAGCTGAAAAGGTAACCCTTTCTATTTCATCGTTCTCTTTTTTTCTTTCTTTTTTTTTTGTAAGCTTCCCCTCAATTACTTTCAAATCTTTTCCATCTGGCAAAAAAGTAACAGAAAAATCTCATTTCCTGTGCCCAGCCTGCCTGATCCTTGCTGGAGACAGGCCCCACTTAACTGTCACCTGATCCTTTGGTCCAGTCCTTACCTGATCTCCCTACCCCCACTCAAATGTAATCTCATCCACTTCTAAATTCACACAGTGCTATGATTACTCCTCTTACCACATTAGACATATTCCACCTTGGATTACTATTGGGCTGTGTCTGCTCTTTCCTACCAGACAAGAAGTCCCTTGAGGACAGAGATCATGGCTGACTCATCTCCGAATCCCTAAGACTCCTAAGAAACTGCCTGAGTACTAATGTTTAATGAGTTGAACCAGAAATATCTTCTGGGTTTAAAGATACTGTTATCTAATCAGTAGTTCACTGACCAGAATTTACCTAATTCTCTATTTCTTTCCAGTCTGGATTATCGTGCAAGATATTATAATGGATGAAATCAATAACCTTCACTTTAAGCCCTGAGATTATAACTTTAAACCCCAAGATACTAAAATTCTGCTCACTGGATATGCTCATCTTTATGATCTGACTTACATGATTTTTTTGAAAAATAAAAGCTAGCTGAGCTCTTCCTTACAGTTCAAGATGAAAAAGAAAAGTTCAAACTTTACTGTTCAAACCCAGCAAATTCATAGGATTCTCATTAGCTTCTCCACAGTCACTTGTAAAATGGTTTGAAGAGTGAAGGTTCAGAACTTCACACAATTATCAGAACCTCCAAAGCCTGGGAAGTATCCTGAAGAATGAGAAGAGATCACTACTGCCAAACTTCTGAGCGGGGTGGAGATCAATATCTAATAACACTCTACCAAACAAAGAAGTAGTATTTACTTGGTAATCCTTACTACAACAGCTGCCAGCCTTGGTCAAAAACTTCCGACACTAGTGCAAAGGAATGCTAGCTGAGGCAGTGGGCTTGCATTTAATAACTACTACAATGATCATGCAATTTCAAGTATGTATGAGACATGTCTATTTGGTGAGTTCATCCTTCCTCATTGCAACTCCTCGGGATCCCAAGAATGTACTTTGGGTGAGAACAGTCTTCATATACTCCATATACTTCATATACTTCATATACTCCAACTTCTTTCCTTAGGTAGAATCCCCAATTAGGAGTGAAACAGTGATAATATTCAGGATTAAACATGAACTTTCATTTGTCTAAATGAGCTATTCCAAAATTCACCTCTTGAAGATTCTATTCCTCATTAATGTATTCAGCTGTTCTTTAGGAAAACCTTTATCCTGGCCTATATGAATACCTGTCCAAAATGTATATTTCTCAAACAGGACTTCTCATTTTGCCAAAGCCTTACAAAGGCACATCACTCCAATTACAGTATCACCAAAGTTTTTCTTCACTTGTTCCTCAAAATCAGTGGATTAGTTAGCTCTCTAGACACTACACCACCACCTCATCTTTCTGGTAAACCAGTTAGTATTTTTCTTTATCTACTTCCCTTCCCTACTTCCCAGTATACTAATTACAGTGGACATTGCACGCTTTTTGTGCAATCGATCTCATTCTCTTGATTTAAAATCTATGCCCCTCAAATATCTCTGAAGTGGGCCTTATCTTTTCCAATTATTTCATATTATTGCCCTAAAATCTTTTACCTCTACTGATTCATTTCCAATGACATTAATATAAGTTCTACTTTCCTTTCCTGTTGTTTATCTCTTCCCATGCACTGTTTCATCATGGATTTGCACGCAAATCCATGATGAAATCAGCTATACATTTTTCCTGTTCTGCTTACAACCCTGCAGAGTGGCACGATTCTTTCTTGTTTCTACTGTAACCCAACTCTGAGTATTTTTCAGCAAATTTCAATGTCACGCATCTCCCTAAGACTTCTAAATTGCTCATATCAATTGGGCTTAAAAGCATAGCTAGAAAACAATTCAAACATTAGGGAGAATTTCTTGACCATGTGAGAGACTTAGACTTAAACACCGGTACAGACTACTGAAAAAAAAGACACAAAATACCTTTCTTTAGAAATTTTTTTTAAAAGGATAAAAAACCATCTCTCATTTATGATTTAGGTGTTGAGATACCTAAGAAGAAGGATGAACTAAATGGCTTATTTATATCCCTTCCAGGTCATATATCCCACAATATAGTCAATGTAACTATACTTCTCAAATTTTTCTAAGAAAGTTTTAGATTCTTGTTGAATGATGATAAAATACATTAAGGCAAAACCAAGTCAAGATATTCTACCAAATGACCCAATATTTCATTCAGTCTGAGTTCCTCTTGAGAGTAGATGGAATATGTAACTTAATAAGGCCTCTGAGGGGTAGAAGGGTGAGACAGACCTATCTTCCTGCTTTCTCTTAAAACTGGTACCAGGCTGCCTTCAGAAAGGAGGATAGGAATGATCAGAAAATCTTTACTGGGTCTGGAGCATTGTTTAGCGAACTAGGTGCAATCTAATTCTATGGATATTAATTTTACTTTTGAGAACACATAACTAAAATGGGATTCTTTGAAGATCCAGGCAAGATTTCCTCATTCTTGGGGAACTTTTAATTCCTGGAAAGCAGGAGTTTAAAACTTTTAAAATCCTGGAAAGCAAATAATCACTTCTAATGAGCTGCCAATTGTTTATGAGAGACTAAAAATTGAAAATTTTCCATTCCAGCAATAAGCAACATACTGAGATGGGGTTTATGGAGCTGGTGGGAAGTTTGGTAGAGCCAAGAGAGAAGCAAAAGTGTGGGAGGTAGGCTGAATGTGGCCAGACTTCCAAAAGCAGCACACAGGATGGCATTTTATCCCTTCAATGATGGGGCAAGATAATGTTTGTATAACTTTGGTGCTTTCAAACACTCCCGTTGCCTTTCAGTAGTACCATTGTCACCTATAACTTCTTTACCTTACTTTGTAGATCACTTCACAGGTAATATTACATAAATAAGCTAGGCTGAGAACTATCAGGGAAGTTTAGGGGAATGTCTCAAAAGAAGGTATGGCATATCATTAATATTTGGTTAATGTGATATGTAACTTTTTAAATTGTAAAAAAAGGTTTTCTTCTATTTTATTCCTTTTAATGCCAGTGAGAGATAACATGAAATATCACAAAGACATAAAGAAAAATACAGATTTTGAAATTAGACAGACATGAATTTAGATTCCAGCTCTGCCACTTAACTGTGTGACTCTGGGCAAGTCAGTTAACATCTCTCAGTTGTCTCATCTATAAAATGGGTGCGATACTACATAAAGAATTACTGTGAGGTATGTGTGCATGTAAGAACACATAGAACAGAAGGACAAGGTTAACACCAATGGTTCATTTCCCTTAGGCTCTCCTTCTACCCACTTGCTTCCTCCTCTAGTCTCCTCAGTTTTCCCTAATCCATTCTGTTTCCCTCATATTCTCCTTCCCCAGCCTGTTGTCATTTCTCTACAATGGTCATTCCTCTCCTTACCAAGTGCAGCCTTACTTATGGCAAAACCCTAACAATTAGCAGAAATTATTGGGAGTGATTATATGCTTGGCAAATTTATACAACTAGAAAGACTTCCAGATGCTTAGTGTTTGAATGCCAAAACATAACAGCAGGGCTTTGGTAGTCACAGTGATATCCTTCATAAACTAACATTAAGCATCTAGATGCATCAAGCATTATGCTAGATATTGGGCTTACAGAGATGGGACCTAGTCCCTTTCCTCAAAGAACTCAGAGTCTATTGTGGAAGACAGATATAGAAACAAATAATTGTAGTAGAGTATAAGAAGTGCAAGAAGACAGATGTGTATAAAGAACAGAGCTGTCAAGGAGAATGGAGAAACCCAAACTGCTTTATTGTACTGCTGTGAGGGGTGGAGGATGGGAGTAGGATGGCAGGCCATAAAGATCTCATAGAAAAAGACACTCATCCCAGGCCTAGCTATGCTCTTATACAAGCTACATCACCTTGGCCAAGTCAGTTCACATCTTTTAGCCTCAGTTTTCTTATCAGAAAAATCCCCACTAGTCCTTTCAACTTTAATGCTCTATGACTATTTACTAAGTATAATAGAAAAGTAAAGGGAAAATATCTCTGGATTCCATATTGCTTCTTTTTATCTCCCATATTTTTTCTTATCAATTCATTGTCCCTTGTAGCTAGTTGGTCATTTCCAGTAGCTTTGCTTTCGACTCTCCTCTATCATGATGGTGCTGTGTTTCTGCATATGATATCATGACCGCAAAAGGTGTCCTTTGGCAAAAAGAAGTTTCCTTGTATGGAAAGATCTGTTTCTTCATTGTTCCTTGTCAAATGAGATGATAGGTCGAGGCCTGAGCAATGGTTTTAAATTTTGACTCCAGGGATTCTTTTTTCACATGATGAAATTTCAAAAACTATTTTGGTAACTTAACATTGACCCGCACAAAAGCTCCACCTCCACATCCATTTAACAAACATTTATTAAAGCTTTCTTCTGTGTCAGGCATTAGGCTGGGGGCTATGGGAGATGCAGAAATGATTAAGATATGGGCCTGGGTTGTAAGGGAGCTTATGATTTATTTAGCGGCTGTGGCACTGAGCCCAGTGCTATATAAAACATATAAGCAAGGCAATCTTTGTTCTGTCATAACTGGAGCCATGAGTCCTAAACATGTATATGTGGTTTTGACTAGAAGTTGTACATTCAGTAGGCGTTGAAAGCCATATGTCAAAATCTGAGTTGTTAAACAAAAAATTTCAACCCCATTAGCAACTAAAGAAATGAACGTACAAACAATGAGATTCCATCATTCCTCTAGCAAATTGGAAAAGATGGAAAAAGATAAAACGCAATGACAATGAGAATGTGGCAAGATGGGTCCTCTCATACATTGTTAGTAGAAACCACAAACAAACTACAGTGCATCCATAAGAAATTATGGTATGCATACACAAGTGAATTCTATGCAATCATCAAAATAATGCTTTCAAGTATATTTAAAGATATGGTAAACTACTCATGAAGTATAATACTAAGTGAAAATAGCAAGTATAAAACTATATATACAGCATAATCACATTTTGGCAAAACAATATATTTTCCTTTGTGAATGCATAGAAAAAAAGACAAAAAGGAAGTATACCAGAATGTTAATAGTAATTATCACTTGGTGGAGTGATTATAGGTGACTTTACTGTTCTTGCTAATGTTTTTTTTGTTTAATTTTCCAAATTTTCTTTTTTAAAAAACAAATTTTATTGTGTATATATTTAAGATACACAATATGCTGTTATAAGATACATATATAGTAAAATGGTTACCAGAGTGGAAAAAATTAACATACCCATCATCTCACATAGTTACCCATTTCTCCCCCTGTGGCAAAAACAGCTATAGTCTACTCTAGTCATTTAGAAAAAATCCTAAATACTATTATCGACTATAGTCCTCATGTTGTACATTGGATCTTTTGACTTGTTCATCCTAAATATTTGCTGCTTTGTATCCTCTGACCTACATCTCCCCATTTCCTCTCCCCAATTCCAATCCTTGTAACCACTATTTCTACTATTTTATTCTCTGTCTCTCTACATTTGACCTTTACATTTTAGGTTCCACATGTAAGTAAGTTCATGCAATACCTTTCTGTGTCTAGCTTATTTCACTTAGCATAATGTCCTCCAGGTCCATCCATGTTGTGGCAAATGCCAGAATCTCCTCCTTTTTAAGGGCTGAATAATATTCCATCACACACACATACACACACACACACACACATGCACGAGGACTGCCCGGAGAGTATCCAGCCATGTAATATGAAAAATAGAGACATTTATTAAAGAAGATACAAGAAACACTGTACATAGGACAATGATGCCTCATTCCCCTCCAAAGTAGGCACCTTGAGACCTCACAGAGTTCTCCCAGCACCTCTTAACCTAACCTGTACACCTCCAACATTCTCAGGTGTTCTGCTTGTTGCAGGCCTTCCAGAACATGGATCACTTTCAACAAATTCTCGACCATCTTTGAAGCATTTGTGCCACACTTCTATTTGTGCTGCACTCATTGCATCGTCCCCAAAACCTTCTGAATCATCCAAATAGCTTCTGTGGAGGAATGTGCAAACTTAACGTAAAATTTGATGCAGATTCATTGCTCTACTCGCTCAGTCATTTTGAATGTGATGGCCACACAGTACACATGCTCACTCAATGGAGTCTAGCGTCCCACTGACTAGTACGGTGAAGTCATCATTGTTCATTCATGCTCATTCCACTCTCCTTGGCTGCCAGGTTACATCAATGTCGTGCAAACCGTTCTCATTATATTAACAATGGCTGGGCACTTTCCGGACAACCCTCATTCATACACACACACACACACACACACACACACACACACACGTTTCTTTATCCATTTGTCCACTAATGTTTCCACATCTTGGCTATTGTGAATAATGCTGCAGTAAACATGGGAGAGCAGATATCTCATTGACAAATTTATTTCATTTGTAGGAGGGTATATACCCAGAAGAGTGATTGCTGAGTCGTACAGTAGTTCTATTTTTAATTTTTTAGGAGCCTCCATACTGTTTTCCATAATGGCTGCACCAATCTACATTCCCATCAATAGTGGACAAGAGTTCCCTTTTCTTCATGTGCTCATCGACATTTGTTACCTCTTGTCTTTTCGATGATAGCTACCCTAACAGGTTTGAAGCAGTATCTCATAGTGGTTTTGATTTGCATTTGCCTGATGATTAGTGATGTTAGGCATCTTTCATGTACCTGTTGGCCAAAATTTAAAAAAAAAAAGACGTTAAAATGAATGGTAAAATTACAGGTGATTTTACCATTCTTTTTAACATTTTTTGAATTTTCCAAATTCTCTGCAACAATAGTGTGCATCTTTCTAATAATAAAAAGGTATTAAAATGCATAGAAAAAGGAAGAATATACACTAAAATGTTAATAGCAATTTTCCTCAGATAGTGGGGATAATGGTATGAGTTTTACATTCTTTATGTTTCCCATATTTTTAAAATTTTTTACAGTGTGCATGTGCTAACTTAATAGAACTAAAAACTAAAACTTCATTAAGAAAAACTAGACTGTCAGATCAATTAGCAAAGACTAACGTGAACAGGCGTATATTATTTAAATTAATTTACTACCACAGAGCTTTGCAATAGATGTAGGCTCTATCTTCACTGATTATGGTTTGGGGCAGGTCACTTAATTTGTGTGTGCTTTAGGGAATCAATAATGACTGCGTCCTTCTAAGGGATACTGTGATGGTGCATGCAATAGCATTGGTGAAATGCTTTGCACCCAGGAAAGAAAGATATACAGCAAGTAGTAATGGATATTTTAATTATCCACTGTGTAATGTTTCTGTTTAGATTGCCCTTGGCAATGTCACCCATTTTCATTTCTTCAACAATCATCCCTGTACAGATGACTCCCAAATCTCTATCTACCCCTCTCCACCACACATGTAACACTTCTTCTTCCTAAATCCTCATTCTCCTTCCCTGTTCTTCTTGTTCTCTGGCTTCTTTTTCCTCCATCTCTTGCTTGTACCTCAAATATTTTCATATCAACTTAAATTGATTATGAATGAATCATGAACTTGATTAACCAATTTCTCTTAAATCAATAAAAAGTTTGTTTAATTAACTTGGATATGAAGTTTATAGAACTATTTTTCAAATTATCGTTTTTTGGCTCCTGCTCAGTATAGCTACCTATATAAATTTCATGTGCTAGAAAACATTCAAATA
Organism: Propithecus coquereli; assembly: GCF_000956105.1. NCBI lineage: Eukaryota > Metazoa > Chordata > Mammalia > Primates > Indriidae > Propithecus > Propithecus coquereli. Next base: position 9,652,057 of record NW_012149952.1, read on the forward strand.
TGAATGTAATCTCCCCTTTCACACTATGAGGTCAGCCCCAAAAGCTATGAGCTCAAGAGTTCTAGCCTTAGAGTCAGGGGAGCTGGGTTCTATCTTGGCCCTATCAGCAACCCACAGTGTGATCTTGGGTAAATCACATTCCCCTTCTGGGCCTGTTTCCTCACCTTTAAGATGAAAGGAATAGACTGAATTATCTCGAAGGTCCAGATGATAGATATGAAATCATCTCGACTAATGGAGAATTGGGAGGCACCACTGTACAAATGAGCTGCTTCCTCTGCTCGCTATATCCTTGTCTAGAACAGCATCAGGCACAAATCAGGAGCTAAATATACAACAGCATAATTGGAATGACACACTACAGCAGAGAAGCCCATATCCCAAACCAGCAAATAACCTTTTACTGGCAAGTACAGTCCACTAAGCCTTTTGGCAATTATTCCTGAACAATAAAGCTGTCAGCCCTAGTTTTAAAAAGTACTTATAGATAAAGGGATAAAAAGGGGAGGGGAGCTAGTCTCGTTAGAAGAGTGGGTTAGCAGAGCTGGGGAGATATTTTAATCTGCCAGACAATGTTCTGAGATGGCATGGTAAATGGGAGATCAGATTGTTATCAGGATGAATGGATATCTGGGTACAGAGAGCAGGCCATATGTACAGATTCTAATAAGTGGGACAACGGGCAATTCAGGAAAGGGGTCTGCTAAGCAAGTGCCTTGCCATTATCTGAGAAACTTCCTATCACTAATTTTCCCCCCACCCATCCTATCTAATACAAAATAGACACTCTTGCCTTCACAGCATCTCCTGTAACTAGCCTTAGGGCCACTGCTAGCATATTATAGTACACCTTCATGCAAATTAGGAAAAGCCTCTCCATTGGTGCTATAAGGCACCCACGCTGGGGTCATCCAACTAGAAAAGGATAGAGGGATTGCAAAAGGTACTCTCTGTTGCTGGACTAATTAGAATAAAACATTTATTGAGCAGTACCCTGGTTGGATTTCAGCTCCCACTTAACCATACTCTGGAACCCTTCTGTCTCCCTCCCTCTCTCTCTCTCTCTCTCTCTCTCTCTCTCTCTCTGTCTCTCTCTCTCCTGCCCCAGCACTATTCCAGGGCCAGATTAATTTCTGACTAATTGTTGTCCACTCCTGCATTTCCCGTCACCACCTCCTGCACTGTTCAAATTATACTGGGCACTACTGTCAGTGTCATGGCACTTAGGTTTGGGATCACATTCATCCCCGAATGACTGAAAACTAAAGGTTTCAGTCAGTATCTTAATGAAAAGGATATCATTTTGGAAGATGGAAACCAGAATGAATCTCATTTGGTTGGGGGTGGGGGGAGGGATAATATTCCCAAAAGCACGTTCCATGTAACATCTTCTCCCATGAAATATTCTTTAGAAAATAAGGGTCTTTTTGTCTAGCAAGTTTAGCAAACCCTATATACTGTATCTCTCTCTTGGAGATTAAAATCACACATTGGTGAATTAAGGCTCTGTTTGACTCTCTGTTTCCCAAACCTCTTGTAATTCATTCCCAAGCCATGGAACCCTATTCAGAAGCCCTCATCTTCCACTGGAGGCTTCATTCCCAGGAACTTCCTCAGCAATGCAGGCCTCTGTGCTCCCAGGCACGCCTTCCTGGAGAGGGTTTCCAAAGGCCAGGCCAAGCTCTTGGGGCCCGAGGGAGGGGTTCCTGGAAAGCAGCAATTTCATACTGAAATTCCCTGGCTTGATGTTTCCCTGGGACTTCCCTCAGGAGGCCCATGTGTGCACCTGGGTGAAAGAAAACTTTTGCCGAGGAATTTTGCTCTGCCAGGAAATCCAGGGCCCAGTTTGGGTGTGTGGGGGTGGAGATGAAGTGGAACGTTCCAGCTGCTTCAGGTGGTGAATGACTTTAGCAAACGAGGGCTGGGACTTGGGAGAGAAGAGACAGCAGGCAGGGTTCAGGATCCAAACAAAGAAAATTTTGAGAGAGATTTATGGACACCCTCCCCACCTACCGCACACATCTATGTCAAGATTTTGAGTTTGCAAAGCACTACTGGAATTAGCTCATTGGATCCCTGGCAATTCTGTGAATTAATAAAGGGAAATATACACTTATGGAGTACCTAGTATATGCCAATCACTGAGACTTTTATCCATATGTTATCCTAGCAAATAGTTTAAATCCTCATGGCAACCCTGTGAGAGTAAGTGCCATTCTTCTTTTTTTTTTCAGATTTTGAAACTGAGGCTCAGCATGCCTACTTTATAACAGTCACTGAGCTAGGTGCTAAGAATATAAAGGAGATTCATGCAGAAAAATTCCTTTCCTCAAAGTATTCATAGCCTATTGAGGGAGAACAGCAACTGAGCAGCATTCAGAGAAACACTGTGAAAAACTACTATGAAGTTAAAAATCTTGATATTGGCTAGCACTTAATGAGTGCTTACTATAAGTGCCAGGTTCCATGCTAAGTGCTTTGAATACATTATATTATTTAATCCTAACAACATTCCTATGAGGAAGGTTCTATTATTTTTCTCATTCTAAAAATGAAGAAACTGAGCCTGAGAGAGATCAACTGACTATTCTAGAGTTGACCAGCTAGGGTAGAACCAGGATTTGAACTCAAATCTCTTTGACAATGGATCTGCTGTAAACTACAGTTAATTATAGGGCATCCTATGAAATCAACATTGAAGAGCATCTTAAGTTTTACCATATTCTAGCATACATAGTAGATCATCTTTTTAAAAAATTGCAATATTCATTTTAACCCAATTGGGAAGGGGTTTTATTAGTATAGGTGCAAAACTGCACAGGCTTAAAATTTTAGTTATAGATAATCTCGTCATAGTAAATGGCTAATCTTCATCTAGTCTGCTTACCCTTAACTTGGGGTAACTTGAGGCTCTTTGACTCTCAAAAACAGAGGAGCTACGACTGGGACCACTTAATTTAAGTCAAAAGAATGAAATTGACTTACGAGTATCTGAAATTTGGATCCTAAAAGTTAGAATCCGGCCAGTTTCTGTGTAAAGTTTTAACTTTGGGTTCTTGTTTCCACAAGATTAACAACCCTGAAGTATGATTAAACTAAAGTTTTGTTACGTCTTCTGTGTTAGTTTAAATGGGGACTGGATCATGGATGATACTAAATATATTTGTAGACACTTAAAGAAACTGAAGGGTTTGGAAAGCCTACATTCATACAAGAAGTTTTTAGCTCCTTAAACCAAACTCATAAATTAGTCTTGCATGTCATTATGAGCTTGCATTTCCTCTTTATTGACTACAGTCTTAGTATTTTAGGAAAAGGGGATTTTTTTGGCCATTCAGTAATTGAGTTTTACTTTCCACTCCACCCTTGAAGAATGGAACATTTATTTAATAAATCATACCTGTCTTCCCATCTAATCAGCATATGCCAAAAAATCTTTTACCAGGCTCCTCCCACTGCAGAAATACAATCAATCCTGTATACCAACACAAAGATGCATAAATATGTGGTTCATGTTCAACCAATAGACCATCTAACAAAGGTAAAAACAGACAACCCTCACCTTTCTAAGGCACCAAGTCATAAATTACAGTTGTCTCATGGCTATATCTTTTGTTTAAAAAAATCCAGATTACATGCATCACAGAAGAGACAGAAGTCATCCTACAGTCTCCCAGGCTTCCACATACGGTTGTGCCTTGCACAGCTGTAGAGGGTGCCTTTCGCATGGAACATGACGTGAATGTGCAAGGTACAATCTGCACAATTGCCCATAGCAGCCTACAACTTTTCCACACCCTCCATTTCCCCAAATATCACTTGGGTAGTTTTGAGTTTGCATACTCTAGATGCCTTTGCTTACACAACCTCTTGGCATTGAACGTTGGCTCTGCTTAGCAGCACTAGGAAAGCATAAGAGATACCCACTCACTTCTTAGCACTGCTTTTCTCACATCAATTCTAAGAACATTCAACAACATTTTCATTCTTTATTAGACATTAATGAAAACAATAAGCAAAGCTGGGTCAATAGTAATTGGTCTCATGTAGAAAATGACAGCTAGTCAATTATTTTTGATAAGCCCTTAGAAACAGCAAATAAAACATCTGTGCAACAATTCCTTGTCAATAGAATAGCCATAAATTCAGGTCTCAGTACTCCAACCAATGCTCTAAGGATAAAAATGTTTTCTTTAAGCATAGTACCAGAAAAATTTTGAAGAATGATGTCATCTGTCTCTCTCTTTAAATAAGAATGAATATTTTGATAATCTTGAAAGTTTCTTCTTGGCTCCACTGGGCAATAGGAACATTTTAAAGTTGTGTTTTTGGCAGGCAGTAAAGAAATGGATGTAAACATCTCCTACTCAGAGATAGCCTTAGCAGGCAGAGAAGGGGGGCACCCAAATGATGGGATTTGAAGAGTGCTGAGAAGGCCACAGAACTAATAAATGCTGTCATTTATGTTTCATCCCTTTGTATTAAGGGCACTGTACAATCATCAATAGCATCAACACACACACGTGCACACACACAACACACACACACTCCTAGTTAACGTGAAAACATTCCTAATAGAGATAACACATTAAGCCTCTTTGGATTACTAAAAAAGTAAAAGGCATATTTCCCTTCCCACAGATAGTGACCACAGAGTATTTTCTGGAAAGGCTGCAGCAGGGGGCTGGCATAGGGGGGAGAGAGGACGGGGTAGGAATATGGACAGTTGGGGTAATATTTTAAAGGCATAGGATACTGGGCATCTCACAAGGAGAAAAGAGAAGGGATGATAGATGAAGGGAAGGTTAAAGGGCATGAAACCCAAACTGTGCTCACTTCACGGTTTTGTCTAAAACCGTTCCTGATCCCATTTCACAGGGATTGACTCTGAAGAAATTTCCCATAATAGAATTAGGAAAGTAGGCTATTATTCGGTATGTGTTCCTGGAAGGCTCACATTAACTGACAGTAGCTCCTGGGAATTTATACCAAATTTGTTCTCCAGCTGTTGCCATATCATGATGGTGGGTAGATACAAAACAGCTGCAACTCCCACTGCCTCTCCTTTCCACCTGGCCCCATCACTGTTCAGTCCCATCCCTAATCTCTGTGAACAGCCAATGCTCACATCTCCGGCAGCTTTGTCTGTCCTGAATCCAAGTATATCTGACAGATTGGCTATGTTTCCCCGATTCGAAAATATGTTTTCTTGGGAGTAACAATTCCAAAGTTTTGGTGAAAATGTATGGGAAAATGTGTTACAATTTCCCAACATTTGATTTGTACCTCTCTGTTGTGGTAACTGTTTATTCATGAAGCAAGAAAGTTTCTTATTCAAATATGAGCACGAAACACAACTCTCAAACTGTGAATGAAATGAAACTAAAAAGGCAAGTGTTAATTTTGCATCTTCTTTCTTTCTGAATGTCCCTTGCATTTAAATAGCTTGTGGAAACATACCTGGTGTTTTACACAGATTACAACTTGCCAATAAGAAAAAGGATGTCGCTGTTCTTTCTGAATTGAAAATGTGATGTGTGCACTATAAACTTCCTCTTAGACACTAGAACTTTAAATGTGGTATTGTTTTCTGCTTTTTAATTTGACATGTCCAGGGGTTGCCCTATTTACATGTTCTCTTCATTCAATAAAATTCAATTGCAGTTATGTGTGGAACGTCCTTTTTATTTATAGCCCACATAAAATAAAGAGATATTTTAATATTAATGTTTTCTCCCTCTGTAAGTTAAAAATTCAAGCCTATCATGGCAACCATAACTTGTAAAAGGGGATAACTTATCACACTGTGTGATTTTGGTATTGGGAAGCAATAAGAGTAATTTTTTTTTACATATAAACAGCAAAACAATTTAATTAAGGTAACACTATTGCAGGTGGTATTTTGCAAAGTAAATTACTTTTGCAATTTTTCATAAAATAGATGTATATAAATACTGTGATTTCATATGGAAAGTCACAGGCAATCCTCTCCACGGGTTACCTACTCCATAATGAGCTGCGTATGTTCTCATTGAATCAAACAGGAGGGGAAAAAAAAGACAAAAAACATTTCACACAGGAAAATGCACTGATAGAAGAGGAAATTAGTTTGGATTTTGGTTGCTGCAACAAAAATCTATACAAAGTTTGCTTACTTGAAAATGTATGGGCAGATGTAAATCAGTTGATTCTGTTGTCTCAGTAAAATGGAGTGCCTTTTTTATCTTTTTTTACATGTGGTAATTGGTAAGCAACCAAGCTGATAGTTACAAAAACCTGAAGACCACATCTAATTAAGCCCTAGCACCATTTTGGCATTAAATCTTAAGCACAATTAGGAGGGCCAGGCAATTCACTGTATTGTGTACCAACAAGCTCAACCAAGCCACTTCACATGGGCCAGGAACGCTGGGCCTCACCGGTTTTAGCAGACAATGCTTAGGGGATGTCTGGGGGCATTTAGGCCCATTTAAATAGCTCTTTAAAGTAACTATTACTTGTCATGCAAATTTCTAGTTTTAAGCAGTAGCCAGCTACTGAGATTACTAAGCTATATAGTCAATTTAACGTGAAAAATTGAAATAAAAATAGACCACTATATGTAGTGTTTCCAGACACAATCATCTGAAGCTATTTTTCTGCCTTCCTCTATGTGAGCAATAAGAAGAGAAAGAAAATGATACTTAAATTGAGAGAAACTAAAGAGAAATGACCTCATGTTCCATTAACCAAAATCAATACCTTATATATGCAAATGAAAGTTTCAACTGGGTATCCATATGCAAATTGTAAATATGAAGCAGCCTCCCTTTTAGTGCACAATTGAGCATTAGGTTGCTATTTATTTAGGGGATTTTCAGTAAATTGCATTCTTTAATCTCTGTGTTATGGGAAATGGTCCCCTTCACCTCCTTCAGCAGTTACCTATGGCAGCTATTAATGCCCACAAGCAATGCAGTGACCCTGGCAGTACATAATTCCACAGTGAATATTTAATTTTGAAGGTGAAAAACGAGGCATACTTCCCTCATAACACTTCTTTTTATGACTCTCTTAATTCTTTGAAATTTATTATTTTTGCTAAAAGCACCCAGAAGGTAATTGAAATAGATTTTCCAGATACATTTCTAGATTATCTTAACCTACAGTAACGTGTTAACTCATTCATAATATTCTTAGCAAATATAGGAAATATAACTTCCCTGATTAAAAAAAATCCCAACTAACCCGCTATTTTATTATTCTTCAAAAAACAACTAAGGTCATTTTCAAAGAATTTCTGTGGGGTTTTTTTGGAGGGTGGGGAGATCAAGCTATGGCCCCAAAACTTCTCCAGTCAATCACCAGGACTGGAAAAGGGAATGGGTAAATAAAGAGATGGAAGTGGCCATCTGGGGCCAAACCTGCTGAGGAAAGAACCAATCATTCTCTCTCAGGCTCCTCGCCTACCATTTAGTGCCTGAAAAAGATCATTTACTCTAAGATTCCCTTGTGGCTTGAAATGGCTGAGTAGCTCCCAAGAAGGAGTTTGTTACCGTCACTGTCAGGTCTGGCAATGAGTCTTCAGTGAACCAGATATTGAATTATTGGGTTACTGGATGCAGAAAATAAATGGCAGAAGGAGCATTTATAATAGTTTTCAGAGCAAAGAGAATATTAGCTAAAATTGCAACTGGGAAATGAGAAAGACACATGAAAAGTCATTAGGTAGCACAACAAACAACAAATACTAAATAACAGGCCCTTTGAAGGGGTACAGGTAAATTCCAAGGGAAGGGAAGATGAATTTTAGCTGGAGGAAAAGGAGACCTTATGAGAAGGTGATATTTGAAAAGGGAACCCTCTTCTGGGTCCTTCCTTTGCTGAGTCCCTCAAGTCGGCTCTCACTTTCTCTTCAATGGGCTGGCCTCCTCCCTCCCCTTCTCTGCTGACAACACTTACTCTTTGACTTGGGTTTTCTCTTGGGCCACTGCCAAGCAGAACACAGCTATATAGTTTCCCCTCCTCTCCATCTGTATCTACTTAAGCCCAGAAACCCTTTTGAGGTTTTGTAAAGGGTTTTACAGCTAATAACTAAAGGGGAACAGACAAGGTTTAATAACACACACGGAGAAGTGGTAAGAAACCAAAAAGGCCTCTAGAAACAGCTCTCACAGATTCTCAGTGGAATGGAGATGAAGTTAGGCCTGATTTTCTTAGTTCCTTTCACTGAGCTCAAGTCTTCTTCAACTATTCAACACTATGTGCCTTTCTTTCTTTCCTTTTCTTTCACACACTTAAAACTTGAGGAGGAAATCAAATGGGAAGAAATTGGGTGTCTTTGGAAGTAAACATGAGAGTACTCTATATTTCAGAAAACATAGGCTACATTTAATATCTTCTTGTGTTGCTTACAAAGAGTCATCTTAGGTCAGATGCATGATGCCTAGGAAGAACACAGGAATTTGGAAATAATGTCTTGCAAAATCAACTCTAGTAAGTAACAGCAAATGTCAAGATGAGTATAACTTCACTCAAAGTGCACACAGAAGCTAGTGAAAACATGTTTTCTTGCATCTTTCTTTAGGATCTACATTAAGTCACACCTGTTGGGGTTCAGTGAGCAAAAGCAACTATAAGCATGATGGGAAAGACTATTGACACAAACCATGGCAACACAAACACATTTTCAAGCTTGAATGGCACAGCCTGCTTTAACAACAAGCAGAGAATAGTAACATGAACTTTCCAAGGGGTGGGGAAGGAGCGTGACTTTTTTGTTGTTGTTGTTATAAGAGTCCGGGGCAACTACAGAAATCACCATTTTATGTTTCATATGGCTTCAATGAATTCTCACACATCAATCATCACTCTTACAGCAATAAGTAAGGAGGTGGAGGAAATTCTTTTTGTTTTCAAGCCACATCTGGAAGGACAATTGCTTTTACTTGCCACGAAGGGAATGAATGGTCAAAAAATGTATGATTTAAGTAATCACTTTACTTATTCCAAATATTCAATGCTTTTGGTAGTTCCCTAAAAGTCCTCACTGTGTGACTTCTCTCCATCCTCAATCTACCAATTCCCAAATCATTTACTTTCTCCACTCCCATTCCCAATATCATAATTTTTTTCTCCAGTAAGTGCCAAGTGTTACTGGAGAAAGTCATGTAATTTTGCTATTCTGATGGTGTAAACTCATAATGTAGCGTAACCTTAGCTGAGCCCTTGTTGATGTTTAACAAACCTTTCATTAATACCTTGCTGACTACCTGTCATTTCGCAGGGCAGCCAATCTATACTTTTCCCACTTTCCATTCTTCTCAAATTTCCCAAGTCCCAAACCCAATCCTGTCCTCTTTACTCTTAGCAAATGATATTTATCTGATAAAACTGAAGATATTAGACATTATTTCCTATGATGCCCTGCTTCTCTCTCTTCACTTAATCTCTCCTTCCCTCCTGTCTCAAGCTACCATATTCTCCTCCCCTCCACCCCGAAATGTATTAAAAGAGGAATCAACACTCAGTTCCTGAACTCCAATAGTGTGACTTTCATGCTCATCACTGTAATGAAATTTCATGCCCATTGCTCTTATGAAATGTCACCAATGACTTCAGAGTTACTAAATGTGATGGCCACTTCTAACCTCCATCCCTTTGTACCTCTCTGGAATATTTTACACTGCTTCTTCTTCAGTCTATCTGCCTTCAATGCCAACATACTCTCAAGGTTTTCATTCTGATGCTCTGACTATTCCTTTGCTGAATCTTTTTTCTAAAACCTCTTCCTTGGCAAACTTTTCTATTTTCATGATTTCAGTTATGATGCCTTATGTAGATAACTCCTGGATTTCTGTATGAGTCTCACCTCTCTCTAGAGCTCTAGACCTATATTATATTTCTAGCTCCCTTTTGGACAGCTGCCCATAGGTGGGTCACTTGTATTGCAAACTCAACTCCAATTCATCACCTTTCCTCCTTTAGTGACCACCCCACAATCCTTATTGCTTCAACTTGACTTCCTTATTTCTGCTCATGGCATCACCATGCTCCTTCCCAGTTACTAATAGCTCTGAAAGTCAAAAATCTTTCATTCCTTCCTCTTGCTCATCCTCAACCATCCAGTCACCAAGTTCTATCAGTTCTCTTTTCCTTAATGCTTCTCACATCCATCTCCAACTTTTCTCTATCTCAACTGCTATAGCCCTACTTAAGATCTTCATTTCTCACCTCCTATGTGAGAGGCATTGTGCCTCATATCTCACATAGCAGGTGCATAATAAATCTTTGTTCAATATACCATCCTTTTCCTACAGGTAATGCCAAATAGATATTAACCACCATCATCCCAAACTGGCATTCCCCAAAGAATTTCCCCAGAAAAATGTAAATGCCTTGAATAAAAAATACCAGACAAGAGCTTATACACTTTTAATCACTTATATAGTGGGATGGAAGAAGTGATTAGATGAGATATAGTGACAGTTCATCATCCTCAATTAGTGCAACTCTACAGTACACAGTAAGTAGAATCATATTACCTCACATTAAGAAAGTCACATAATAGCGAAAATTGCACCAGTACATTTAGTCCCTTCCAAAGGGATCGACAAGGATGCCAAATAAGACAGAAGTATGGCCCTTAAACTGGCTTCAAATTTGTTTAATGCCCAAGAAACTTGAAGATGATAGCAGGTTACCTTTTACATTAAATGTCTCCAGGCACATCATACAACATTTTACTCAAAGACTTTTAAGGAACATGACAGGAAGAAAAAGTGCAATTTTCTGTTTCAAGTACCCATAAACCCCATGTATTTTTTCCTCTGAGGTTCAGATATTCTCCTTTGGTATACTAATGTCAAGGGGATGTTAAAGGATGCAAAGTGTAGCTTCTTGCAGAACAGAGCTAGTTGTACAATTATGTGCCTACTGCCTCTGTGGGCATCTTTATGCCACTAAAACATTTAATATTATTTAAAGACACATTCCTGTTTTTGTAAGTATAATTCCCAGTCCTTTGGAGCTCAAACTGTTCATGCAACAAATAGTGCTGAAGTGGAGTAGGAAAGAAAGCAACTAAAGTACTAGAATGATTTCTCCTTCCACCTAACCATCTTTTCCACACTCGTGTATTGCTTTGGGCTTTTGGTGGAACCTTGAGAGGGATGGAGATGGAAGGAAATATAGATGAGAGGAAAGGAAGATACAGATGTTGTTTCTTAGTTATCACAACTTAAGTGAGCCTGGCTACTGCAACTGGACATTTGCCTACTGGCTTCAACATCTGCCTCTTTTTTTCCATTTAGTTCTATTTTTCAATATGGGCTGAAGAGGTTCCCGATGCCACTGATTCCTACAGTCTCAGGCAGGAATAGCATGAATGCTAGAAGAAACATGCCTGACCTAAATGCTCTGGGGCTAGGACATTTATTACTACTCTGCCTCACTTTGTGTCCCCAAATCACAGATGTTAAAACTATCCCTTCTGAATGATGGCTGCCTCCCTCACTAGTGCCAAGTGCCAAGATGGCTAACATGTTTAAAAGGCATCCACAGAGAGAGCTTGAATGTCTTTCCTTTTCCTTATATTTCCTGGTACAGACTGTTTTCCTGAAATAGGGGCTGTGCAGTGCCTAATAAAAAGCTGAATTTGCTAAGAAGTTTTTATACCCTCATAAAGTAGCCCTAGTGAAAGTCATCTAACTGGCAGGAATTGTACAGGTAACAGACGGCTGGAACCTCTACCACATAGTCTTCTAAACTTTGGTTAATGGCCTCTGGCAGGCTGCCATCCCAGAAATTCACTACAAAATTAAAACGCAAGGCTAATGAATTAAAAAAATGGTGCCAGGCATAAACACTACCCTCTGGCATTCTTTTGCCATTGAACAAATATCACAGACAACTCTGCAGGCTCCCAGGCAGGCCAGCCACAAAAAGTACAGGTAATGCTATGCCAGTCTCCATGTGTATATCTCCACCTCAAACCCAAAGAATGTTGCTGAGATATAAACCATCCACAAAGTATTAAACTGAACAAAATGGCGCCCAGGGATATAAGTAAGGCACTTTTCCTCCTAGGTTGCAACATACTATTCTGGGACCCACGGGTGATGATGCAGAAGAAAGCTTAGCTGTTATCTTCTAGAGGCTAGAGATGCTACTATATGAGGGCAGATTACAGACATCAGGCACTCCAGTCTGAATAGATGAAGGTTGAGAAGGGATATAATCTGTTTGTCAAATAAAAATGGATATTTACGAAATAAACTGAATTTATTCACCAAATCTTAATGCAGTAGTGATGAGAAAGACTTTCAAAACTAAACAAAGATAAGCTTAAGACAGATTAAAATGGGTGGTGGTGTGGGAGACAGCTGGTTTAAATATATGGAACTCATTTCATTACTCAAAACAAGAAATGCTAATGGTTGAAAAATACATGGTTTCCCCAAAACAGGGTTAAACATATTTATAAGATTGAAATCTACAATGGCTTATTGAATGGGAATAACTTCAAAGCATACCTTGCCCTTTAGGAGTAGATTCTTGGAAAGCATAGAAATGATTCATGTTCTTTTTTTTTTTTATCCAGTTGTAATTTTGGTGCCTGAAAAGAGCTCCCAAGAGCTCTCAAGAGCTCCCAAGGTTTACCTGGGATCCAATTTGCACCCAAAATAAAAAATCATCAAATCACAACAACTCCCTTCTTGTAATTCTAAGACTTCAGTTGAGGAACAAGATTATTCTCATTTGCTTTTTCAAGAATAACTTCACGATTCTGCCATTCAATGTTCGTTAGCCACCTGGCCCATCAAACCTTTTGCAATTGTATTTTGGGAATGCATAAGCTATCCCATATCTCAGAGAAACAATTGTTCTCATTCTGGGTGAACTTTTCAGTTTGGCTTGACCAATAATTTCTTGAGCATTAAATGTCATCCTATCTTGGTTTTGCTTCAACTCCTTTATTTAATGCAATCTTTAAAGATTTGTTTATGTCATTGAGCCCTAATCCTTCCATTTTATGCTTATATTTCTTTTCCTATAATTTCCTATAAACAACTATGCTATTTTTCCTTTGCAAGTCCTATGACCATGGTCCCTTCCATATTTATTAAGGACAAACAGAAAAAATAGCTGTAAGCCACAGAATAAAATATTTCAGTTAGACATGTCAGTAGCACTTAGGAAGATGCTATGTAAGTAATAGGCTGGACAACAGGCAGTGTTTGTATTCTGTACCCAGCATGGAACAGGTTGCAGGAAATTAGGCCAGCCTCTCAGCAGCTCAAGTCAGACATTTACAGTATGACTTCATTTTTTAGTTTGAAAGTGAATTTCAAAAATAGACTCACCCATAGTCAAATGTAAATATAAACAGACTTTCCAAGTCACATATAAAGAGTTATTCATCCTCTGCCATTTGCGATTGCCCATACCTCTGGTTCCCTGACATTAATTGAAAGCATCATAAAATTCATCTTTGAATATTGATTTGAAAGGCAAAGTTCTAGGGTCTTTCTTTTAAAAGAACAAGACAGATGAAGGTGGTGGCCAAAACAGAACAAGAGAAAAACAGGTAATGTGTCAAGGACAGATTCTGGACCATCCCTGGCCAGTAGAGTGTTTCATATGAAGGGCTCATATATGAGATCATTTGACCAACGACTTTTACTTCCAAACATCTAGAAATACATACTACATCATTTAACTAGAGAGTAATGAGTTTGAAATCATACACATGGTCGGCCTGATCCAATGAGATCCCAAACATTCTGGAAAAATTTTCTAATCCAAGTGTTCATTTCCAACTGGCCTCTTTGGGTGGCCCACATAAAATATGCAGAGACTAAACAGGGGGCTGCTTAAAGTTGGACACCCTGAAGGGTTATTTTATAATGTCACATGCTGTATAGATTAACTTGAGATTTTGTTCTTTGAGCGTTGCTTTAAGTTAGACAAGTTTTTAAATTTATTCATATGTATTGAGTTCTAAGCATATAGTCCTAGTAAATAGCTGGGAAATGGAAATGAGAGTACTCTGTCCCTTGCCTGCCTTTTCAAATTTCTTTTCCACTATACTATTTCCTTTAAGGAATCTTTTATTCCAGCCCAAATAGTTTTGTGGCACTCAAAAAGCTCATATTTCCAGCCTCTAAGATTTTGTTTAGGCTATTATATCTACTTACAATGGATGTCTCAGTGTCTTATATTCTTTTATCAGCAGCCTCCCCATCACCAGGCTAAGCTCAAAAAGGGATAGCATATGCATGGCCTTTATTTCACTAAGCCATAAACTCCCTTGTGAGTAGAAATTGGATCTTATATATCATCCCCACAGTACCTAACACAGCACCTGGCACTTTGTAGATGCTCAATAAATACTTGTGGATTGAATGAACCCATCAATCAATATCTGTCTCAAGATACTTACCATAACATGAACATTCTTAAGAATCTAACTTCAGCAGATACACTCATTCAAAGTGTAGTCCCTGCTGTCTGAAAACAGTTAAGCAATAAGGACCTACCCTATTATCACTATTTGAATTCAGTATAAGCACCTTGACAAAAAATTGTCATTTCCTGAAACACTGAAGAACTGCTTCATTCAGAAACATTATTAGGCTATTTAGATCTTTATTACTAAAGCCATTGAGATTTACCATCTACTCCAAAGGTTGTTCAATCAACACAAAACAATTGAAGTGAGGAACATTAACATCACATTTTAGGCAATTATTGTAACATGATCACAATTCCTAGGCATCTTTAATTTTTTGTCAAATATAACAAAATTCATATTACATGGACTCCTATTTCATTAAGATAATATGATTTGAAATAACAATGGCAAGGGCCTAAAACAGAATACAGACCTTGTTAAAACTTGAAGGGCTTTATTTCCCCCAAAGGCATATCAAGATACAATAAGAAGGCTTCCAGCAATGCACTGCTAACCCCAGAAGCAATGGTACCTATTATACACTTAGGGGAGCTCCCAGGGTAAGATGATACTAAAGAAAACACAACCTCAAATAAGATAAAGTGTTATCTTGGCTTTCAGAATCAGAATGTTTTAATTCCAATTTAAGTCCTATCTACCTGGGAATCCCAAGCAAAACGATGTTATCACATTGATTCTCTAAGGCAAAGAGCAAGAGGCAGACATGGCTCCCTGGTGACCTGGAAGTTGTGAATGGGCTATCCTCAGACAAAGGTCATCGTGCCTAGCTGTTCTAAGAATTGAGCAAGTGCTATGGGAAAGAAATGAAGACTACTAATGTTGTTTGTCCTTTTGGTAGTATTGTTTTGGTTTTTGTTTGGGAGCATGGGGGTGGATGTTTGTTTTACTTTCCACATTTAGTTTGGTTATGTTTCATTGATAGAAACCATCTTTAATTGCTATATTTCATCTCATTCCAGAGTCTTGACATAAAAATCATAATTTTTTCTTTCTTCTTCTTCCAAAAATGAGAGTCGACAAAAGTTTCGGTTCATCTTGTAGATGTTAAGGGTTACTTATGATAGTTTGAGAGCAGATTTAATCCTTACAGAAGTAATCTTTTCAATGTCTTGATACTAAACTAGAAAGACTATTACTTAATAAAGAATAATACTGTAAACCAGCTTTTGGTGACCCAAAAGCTACAACAAAATTACTTTAGGCTATTGTTTCTCAGTTAAACATAACCTCTATAGTGGATATTTTAGGTGTAAGTCAGAAAACATATTGAAAATATAAAAGAATGCCTTTGGGAAGTGAGCCCTCACTATATAACAAATTCTACACATTAGAGTCTGTAATAATAATAATAGAAGTAAATTTATTTTAAGGCCATGGTGGCATTAAGTTTTCCTTCACAGCTAAATCACTATTGATCTGTCACTAAGTTTTACTACAACAGTGGTAGAGTGGAAAGAATATAGAACTGACTCAGAAAACCAAAGGACAAGTAATATCGTCATGTGACTTTGGGCAAGTCTTGAATCTCTTTAGACCTAAGCCTTTTTATCTGTAAGATATGGATAGTATTAACTGTTCTCTGCTCACACACTGCTGGTAGGACTAAACAGAAACAACTCTCGATGTGCAATTTGGAAACACATCAAAGAACTTTTATATCTTTATATTAATACATGTTTTTTTGCCAAGTAATGCTGAAATTCTAAGAATTTATTCTGATGAAAGGATCATAAATTCACTTAAATGTTTATGTACCACAATATTAATTATATCATGAGCTCTAACTGCAAAATCAGAAACCATCCAGTAGATGATTTCAGTCAAAACAAATTATATCCATACAATGAAGACTATGCAGCCATAAAAAATCAGTTTTTATAAAAATGTCGAATGAACAAGAACATTCACAATAAATAAAGAGAGGGAAGAGTGAGTTTCAAAGAAGTACATATAATATAATGCAAACTGTCTTACAGTCACACACAAATACACAACAAAAAAAGACTGGAGGGAAATACACCAACATATTAACCATTGAGTCATAGTTATCTTTGGGTAGAATTATGGGTGATTTTTATTGTTTTTTATACTCTTCTGCATTTTCAAATTTTCTTTTAAAAACATGTATTGAATTTATTTAATATAATCAAAAAAAAGAATTTTAAGTAATATTTCCTCTCTAACTCAATTTTGAAAATTATATGAAATATTTAGAAAGGTATATTTGTAAACTTTAAGATAATATTACAAGAGTAGGGTCATATTATCATTGTTAGAAAGGTCCCAGTCTTCACTGCCAATAGATAGGAATTAAATAATTTGACTATGGAGCAAAGATCAAAAAAGGTGTTTCTGAAAAGAACAGTGCTGAGAAAGTTCAATTCTGTTGGTCCTGGCTGACTTTCCCCCATCCAAAATATGCTTCTGATGTTTTCTTATTTTTTTTGTACACACACTTCAGTAACTGATAGTAGGATTCAGAGTCTGTTGCAAACTCTGTTAGTTATTTTAGCTGCCCAACATCTTGGTTTTATAAAATGAAAAAGATGTGCCACTACTCTGCCCAGTTAGCTATACAGCTAAAATTTCCACATGCCTTGGGAGTCAAAGATGGCCTAAAAGAAAAGCCCAGAAGATGTGGTCAAGTCAAAAAGTGTCCTGTTTAGTAAGTACGATAAATGAGGACACAGTGCATTTATCTATCTTTCATCACTGACAAGGCTCCCAGTTGATAAAATAAACTTAGAATTTATAAACTGCTAAAGAAGAGAGCAATGCTGGAAAATTATCCAAATCAAATGTCTACTTGGGAAAAAACAGGAAAATGGGGATATATAAGACAAATATAGGAAATAGAGGTATAAAAGACAGAATTTTAAAATGTGTTTGCTGATTATGGCTTAGTTGGACTAAATCAGCCTCAGAGAGAAAAGGTCAGAGTACATCTAGGGAGAAATTTTAAAAACTGAAGAAACTAAGGTATATCAGTAAATTATTTCCATAGGGTCAAGTCCTTTACCTCCTCACCACCTCCCCCAACCTGGGAGATTTAAAAATTTACCCAAATTTCCATCCATAGCTTTTGAAAGGTTTCATTCTGTGTATAGAATCCAAGCTGCTACAGAGCACAGTTCAGGTGTTTGATGATGTTTAACATACTCCAAATGCAAAACTCAAACAACTCAGAGACCATCTTTGCAACATCTAAATGAAATTCAAAAATTAGTGTTATCGAGAGGTCTATCAGTCAATGATCAACTGAGCAAGTTGATGAATGGAAACGATAGGGACAATCCAATCAGTACCTACTAAAAAACAAGAATACAATCCTTATCAGAAATTTTATTAGTTTTTGAATGAGCTATGGCTACCTTGCTTCATCAAAAAGCTCTTCCTTTCCTCATAGTTTAAACTGTTTAAAACACAAAAGATACCAACCATTTCCTTTTAAGAGGATTTTTCTATACAATCCTCTAAAACAGAATATAATGGGAAGGGAGGAAACAGAAGTTCACTAAGAGACAGCACTGTAAAAGAAGGACAAAAATCCAATGATGCTTCTATCCCAATATTTATGGCCACATGTATGATAGAGGGAAAATAAACACAACTTTTATGAGCACAGTAGCTGACTTTGAGGTAAATGGTAATCTGACCCTCATGTGATAGAAAATCAGGTCAGGTCCTCCTGTAGAAATTAGATATCCTGATGGAAGCCAGCAGTGAATGATCTCCTCTTATACTTAACAGATGCTATTAAATAATTTTTCACTCACTCAACCTCAACGACGTTCACTTGAACTTTCAACAACCTATGAATATGAGTTGAAAGCAAAATACTGATGTTACTATACGACCACAGCCACTTTCTCAGAAATATGAACCTACCCTGGCAAGTCTCCCATCGTTCCACAGTGAAGATCAAAGATCTACAGGCAGCATCTTATTGCTTTCAGCTACTCACACTGAATAGATTACAAAAACAACAACCTTGCCCATTTGAATACTGATTTTTAAAAACAAAAAGACCATTCCACATTGACATTTGCCTTGCCTATCTGTTTAGCTTGCTAATTTAATCCTCTATTTGATATCAAGGAAAAATTATATAATGTGATCCACTGTAATAAAAGACTGTTTTTCTGAGAAATCGTGAATGAAATTTCTCCAAAGATCAGAAAAACAAGTCAGAAAGACAATAAAAATATCCCAAAGTGTAACAACAGGAATGTGTTTCAACTTTTATTAACATAGTCACTGAGAATAATGCTGAAATGAAGTTATTTAAAATAAGATGGAGTAGTAGTCTTCAAAACACCATCCTGAACTGCAAAGTTTATTCTGAGATTTACCAAAAAGAAAAAAAAAAATAATATCAGCTTTCCAGCTCAGTATATCTTTTTTTTTTCAGCTCAGTATATTTTGATTTGATTTATATTGCTATCTTCTAAACATACCCAATTGTTTAGGAAAATTCAGCGAAGTTACTTGTTTACAGCAAGAAACATGCTTTTTTAAAGTCATTAACCAATTTGCAATCATTTGAGAACCTCTCTGCCATGAGATATTTCAAGAAAGGCAAGTTTGTTAATCATTTGGTCATGCTGTAATTCAATATCAGCAGCAGAATCAAGCCTTAAACCCCTCCAAATTCTAAAATACCATCCTGAATCCCTCACAGTATTGCAAAGGGCTTTTTCTGCTTTCACTCTGCACCCACAATTCCGATCAGTATTGTGTGCACATGCAGCATTTGTCGCTGACACTCATCTAGAGACACAGACATGCTCTGCTGGAAGACTGCAATTTCCACAGAGAAGAGATACTTTAAATGAGAAAAACAATCTACCCCGCATGCTCTAATTGACTGCATACTGTATATGATTCGAAGGGGGTGGGGGATGCAGCAAATGGATTTTAATCTATAAAGATAAAATTTAATATGTGCAGCACTTTATTTTCAAATCTAAGTCATTTCCGTTAAATTTAGTTTACCTAATTGTTAATGAATTAGCAAACACATTTAGCACCCGAATCATCTACTAATTGGATACTAATGAAAACTACTTAGCTGCTTGTTTTCATGTTGATCATCATGTGTATTTCACCAGGGTAAACTACATACTGCACTTCTGGTAGGTGAAACCCTGCTTTCTGTTTGTCACTCTGTTACCTGGATCCTCAAAGGTTAGAGTGAAGAACTAAGTCCTTTCTTTCCTCCCCCTCGTGTCAGGGACAGTATTTGCTGCAAACTATAAAGAAACATAAAACACTTATGTCAAAGAGCAAGGAGATCACCCAGCTCCAAAAAACCAGGACTGTACAAACTCCACAGGCCACTACTTACTGATATGCTAGTAAAAGAAACTCTTCCCTAAGTTGCTAGCTGAGGCTTCTAAAGATCTGCCAGTTTTCCGTATAAAGCCTGAAGCTGAAGCTGGAAAATCTGGAGATGCTTTAGAAAGGTCTTCACAGGATGCCAGAAGGACCCTACCCCCATTTCCCCTGCTCCCACCCTGCTCCCTCCTCTTGGTTCCTTTCTTCAAGGCAGAGGGATGTAGCCAGAGGCAGGGCTTCTTCCTGTGGAATGTATGGCCAATTATGTGTGAGTCCTTAAAGCACTCTGGGCTCCTTCAGTCTGGGGGCCAAGGTTTCAAATGAGGGTCTCACCCTCCCCCACAATGATTCAGCGATAACAATCTTGCAATGCATTCTCTTTCCTCTATAAACACAACCCAATGACCTGCTTCCTTTTGTAACTGGTGCCAGACCCCCGAGTTGATTTCATCTGCCACCTTCCTAATCTCTAGCTTGACCTGGGTAAAAACGGTTTAAATCTGGACCTTGACTGAAATTGTTTCTAAGTGCTAGTAAGCAAAATAGCCCTAGATCCTGCTTGAATTTGCCTGTTTGGCTCCTGAAAGACACTGGACCATGGATGTGCTCTTTAGAAACAACTGTTTAGATGTATCACCTTTTTTTCCTAGAATGAAAAACAAATAATTTGGCTTGATTTCTAATTAAACAGCCTCCAGATATTTTCTACGGCTCTCGTGTCTTAGTTGTCAACTGAATTAACAAGGAGTTGCTCTTGTGGTACCAGTCAGTAAGTATTTACTAGGAACCTGAGGTATGCCCTCACAACTGTGCCCCAAAGGATGAGAAAAGTTACAGACCAAATCTTTGTCTATGGGGAATTTATGATGTAGCTCTTCTATTAACTCGTCCTGTGACCTTGAGCAAGTCCTGCAAAGAGGAAGGGAACAATGCAGAGGACAGGGTCAAAATGGAAAGATGTCCTTCTCAGAGGTGGGAGGCGCGGTGAAAGTGAAGGAAGGCCTATCCAATCCCTTGCGAACCTCATTTCCAATCTGACTCCCAGTAGGTCAGAGAATAACAAACAAATTGGCCCACAGCTGCTCCCAGTTTCCTTTGCCCAGATGGCCTAAGATCATAGCCACCTTCTGTTCAGACAGACCCCCAGCAAAATGCCTCGAACTGAGCCATCATTTACTTAAAGATAGATTCTAAGCTATCTTTAGTGAAGGCCCCAAATGCCTTCACGGACTTCCAGTCTAAATTTAGAAATACAGTTGTGTGTGTGTGTGTGAATATTTATATATGTATATAAAGCCTTTCCCTAATCACCTTTTTAACAAATTAAAAAACCTGCAAAAGGTTCAGAATATCTTTATTCTGACTGTGCCTTTATTCTGGGCCTTTCAATACTTACAGATTCTGTTTGTATTGCTTTCCAATACAATTACAGCAGAAGGTTATAGAGGTATTTACTCAGAAACACCACTACTCTGGAATCAGCAAAATAGCCTGTTTTGTACAACCTTTTATATACCTTCATTTCTATGAGCATTTACAGTACCCAGCTTAGCATGGCCAAATCATAACTCCATATGCTTTGTGGTAAGCATTTATTTAAATAAGGTTCTAATACGACATGGTCATTTTTGCCATCCTGCCATTAAATAGAATTTTACGTGCAATATATACTGAATGCATATGTATTGAAAGGACACAGAATGAGGTAGGGGAATTTAAAGTCAAGTTTTATAGAATATAAGGAACTTAAGCTGAAGAACAAGAGCATGAAAGAAAGCAATTAAGCTGAAGAAATCCTTTAAGCAACCATATTGGGGAAGAACTTAAAAGTAGATTGGGATATGTTCTAGAATCTAGACATTCAAATTCTGAATATTATCAAGTCTATTTAAAAGGTACTCATCACTGATATTCTTTCCCTAGTATTCTACCCTTCTTTTATCTCTATTCAATTTTAGCTTTTATTACTGAATTCCATTTGTCCACAAGAAATGTTTTTCTTCAACACTGCAACTGTAATATACTAACTGCTTTAGATATGAGTTGCATGAGTTGTTAAATTCTTGTTAAACAATTAAAGTAAAGCTGTCTTCTACTTTCTGGCTCTTTGTCAAAGATGTTAAATAGTCTTTTAAATTTCTTTAATTATTTAGTTCCTGAAATTATATTATACAACCTTTATGCAATAATTAACACGTGGCTTTCAATAGTAATTAGTGAGTCTTTATAATGGTAATGATGGCTCATTCATAGATAAAGTTTATTAAGTCTATGATCCAGAGCTCATTGAGATCCCAGAGGCAAGAAAAGTTACCAAAGATGCTCATCTAAAGGATTATATCGTGTGTGTGTGTGTGTGTGTGTGTGTGTGTGTGTGTGTGTGAGAGAGAGAGAGAGAGAGAACACCAAATTTCAAAGTTTACTAGCAACAGAAAAGAAATATATGGCCGCTTAACTGCATTTACCAATTGCCTTCAGAAGTTTTCATTTTGGTGAGTCAAGAATACTCCGTTATGATTGCCTGTCAGTTTTCTGTGAGCAAGTTGTTTTTACTCTCCAGAGTCTCATTCCTTCAGATTACAAGCCTCTGGGCCTTCAAGAGATTTAACAAATTGCAAGAAAAAGATACAGTTAGCTCAGTTATTGGATGTCTCCTTACCCAATCATCAAAGCCAAGTCTAGCTTTAAGTGATAATATCAACTTGTCATTGAATTAATATGATGTGCAAGCACTGTACTAAATGCTTTTGCACATATTATCTTATTTAATACCAATAGGAATCCTTTGAGATAGTTGTTATCTGTTGCATTATACATATTAGGAAACAGGGACACTGAGATTAAGTAACTCGTCCCAAATCACAACCCAATAGATGCTGAAAAGCCCAGCTACAATGTTGTAATTGTGTATCCGTAGAGAGAAGCTCAGGCACATTAACAGATAAGAGTTTTCTGGAATGAAAATTATAAGTTATCTGCATTTAAACATACAAACTTCAAAGCTAACATCTGGCATTCACTTGAAAGTCCAATCAATGTTCAACATAAACCATAACACAAGAACATTCACCTGAAAGTTTATCAGCTATGAACTATTCATTGGTCATATCAAATTAGGAAAGGTACAAATCACAAAGTCAAGATTTTGTTAAAATCTAAATTGGGTATACATATTTTTCATTTACTCTTAAAACATTAGTCCATCATTCTGACTATTTTTTTTTTTTTTTGAGACAGAGTCTCACTGTGTTGCCTGGGCTAGAGTGCCGTGGCGTCCTAGCTCACAGCAACCTCAAACTCCTGGGCTCAAGTGATCCTGCTGCCTCAGCCTCCCGAGTAGCTGGGACTACAGGCATGTGCCACCATGCCCGGCTAATTTTTTCTATATCTTTTTTAGTTGTCCGATTAAGTTCTTTTCTATTTTTAGTAGAGACGGGGTCTCACTCTTGCTCAGGCTGGTCTCGAACTCCTGAGCTCAAACAATCCGCCCGCCTCGGCCTCCCAGAGAGCTAGGATTACAGGCGTGAGCCACCGCGCCCAGCCCATCATTCTGACTATTATACAGTGTCTATTGTCAAATACTAACCAGACATTTTGAATAGAAATATTTCCAGTTTGTCTATCAAGATGACATTATTACCATGGCACTAATTATTTCACTCTTGCAAACAAAAGTCATTAGACTTAATTTCAAAGGTCCCCCCTCCCTAAGACATTTGACTCCACATCACCTATTTATCACTTTTGGTAAGCTAGTTTCTGGTGATTTTGGCAATATTTGCCCCAATGTAACAATTCACTACAACATTGGGTTATTTGTCATAGAATTATCATATGTAGTTTACTGACTAGTTCCTTTTAGTAAGTAAATGAACATCCCTCCTATATGTTAACAGGGTCACACATTTTACTGAGAAATATTATTTGGATTTCCCTTATACATGATCCTCAAGGGTCTAGAATGTAAAAAACAATAAGAATATAATTAAAGAAAAGGTATCTCAGCAGCAAAAATGGAGACTTCTCTCCTCCCAATCCAAGTCCTCATTCAGAGCTGAATAATTTTCTGGGTAAACTCAGAATCCAAATAAATTTTGTAAACTAGCTTTTAATCCCCCAACATATTAAAAGCAGCAAGTTAGAGGAAGAGTGGAGTGTTACTAATAGACTCTCATATTCTGACAAGAATTATAAAAAAAACCACAAAAGACTTATATTTGAAGAGGCCAAATACATGAAGATCTAGATATGCGCTTATCATTATGAAAGGCCAAATGCTGGGAAGAAAAAAAGTAAAAATTAGATGAGTATAAGTAGGTATGGTTTCATGACTGCTGAGCAAAGGCTTTGTGGGTTATGAATGTTGTATGTACTTGTGCATTTTGTTTTGTTACATGCCTATAGCTCCTACGTCAGAATTTCATCTTTGTGCTGTAAAATATTCTTAAAGCCTACATTTTAAATTTTGAGTTTTTGCAATTTTAACAATTCATTTTAGGCAAAGAATGAGGAAAAGGAAATTTGGAATGTACTGAAGAAGAAAAAAAAAGAAGAAAAATAACAGGAATTCTCTTCATTTTTCCTCTTTAAATTCCTTTGCATACTCATTAAAAGAACCAGTTTACTAGGCCGGGCGCGGTGGCTCACGCCTATAATCCTAGCTCTCTGGGAGGCCGAGGCGGGCGGATTGTTTGAGCTCAGGAGTTCGAAACCAGCCTGAGCAAGAGCGAGACCCCTCTCTACTAAAAATAGAAAGAAATTAATTGGACAACTAAAAATATATAGAAAAATTAGCCGGGCATGGTGGCGCATTCCTGTAGTCCCAGCTACTCGGGAGGCTGAGGCAGAAGGATCGCTTGAGCCCAGGAGTGTGAGGTTGCTATGAGCTAGACCGACGCCACGGCACTCACTCTAGCCCGGGCAACAGAGTGAGACTCTGTCTCAAAAAAAAAAAAAAAAAAAAAAAAAAAGAACCAGTTTATTGAGCTCTTACAGTATTCTGGGAAATATGCTAAGAATATTGGAAGGATTACTTCATTCAATCTATGCATCAACTCTATGAGGTAGATATTATCATCCCCATTTTACCAATGTGAAAATTGAGGCTCAGAGAGTCTCAATCTAATCTCGATCTAATCAGAGATTAGAACTCAGGTTAGTCCAACTCCAGGCAGAATTCTTTTTAAAAAATTTTTATTAAATATCGAAAAATTATAATTGTATATATTCATAGGGTACAAAGTGATATTATGATATACGCATACAATGCGGAATGAGTAAATCAAGCTAATTAACATATCCATCACCTCAAATATTTATCATTTATTCCTCCTGGCTAACTGAAACGTTGTACCCCTTTGATGATCATTTCCCCATTCCCCACACCGCACATCCTCTGGTAGCCACCATTCTGCTCTCTGCTTCTATGAGTCTCGATTGTTTTAGATTTCACATATAAGTGAGAACATGTGGTACTTGTCTTTCTGTGTCTGGCTTATTTCACTTAGCATAAGGGCCTGCAGTTTCATCCATATGTTTTCAAATGAAATAAATTCCCTCTTTTTAAAGGCTGAATAGTATTCCATAGTGTATATGTACCACATTTTCTTTATCCATTCATCTGTTGGCAGACACTTACTTAGGTTGACTCCCTATTTTGGCTATTGTGAATAGTGCCGTAATGAACATGGGAGTACAGATGTCTCTTCAAATACTGATTTCAAAACCATTGGACATATACCTAGAAGTGGGATTGCTGTATAATATGATAACTTTATCTTCAGTATTTTGAGGAACTGCCATACTGTTTTCCATAATGGCTGTACTAATTTACATTCCCACCAACAATGTACAAGGGTTCCCTTTTCTCTACATCCTCGCCAACACTTACCTCTCATCTTTTTGATAACAGCTATCCTGACAGATGTGAGGTGATATCTCACTGTGGTTTTAATTCGTATTTCCCTAATGATTAGTGATGTTGAGTATTTATTCATATATCTGTTGGCCATTTGTATGTTTTCTTTTGAGAAATGTCTATTCAGGTCCTTTGCCCATATTTTAATTGAGCTATTTGTGTTCTTACTATTGAGTTGAGTTTCTTATATATTTTGGATATTAACCCCTTACCAGATGTATAACTTGCAAACATTTTCTCTTAATGTACAGGTTGCCTCTTCACTTTGTTGTTTTCTTTTTCCGTAGGAGCTTTTTAGTTGGATATAATGCTATTTGTCTATTTTCGTTTTTGTTGCCTGAGCTTTTGTGGTCAAATCCAAACAATCGTTGCTCAGACCAATGCCATATAGTTTTTTTCCAGACAGAATTCTTAGCCTCAACCCTGCACTATATGCTGCCCAAAAAAGTAACTCATGTACATCCAAAAGGAGCTATATGTATTCCTATTGGAACAAGCTGACTTCATCTCCAAACAGGCAATCAGAAGGGTTATATGTCAGCACAAAAACCAGTTTGACTCTTTGTGGCTGATTTTTGGTGATGGGCTTGATGGCTTGATGTGACAAGCCAGTCAAAGCAACTGAACTGAATTTGTGTGTACTGATGTAGCTGAAGGCAAGACTAGCCTATTATTAGAATACACAAATCTCATTTATGATGTAAATGGAACACAGATTTAAATTTCCTCCACACAACAATGGCATGGAATGTAGTAACACTTTCTGAAAGAGTTTACACCATGCTGATAATCAATGCTTAATGAGGTCCTTTTTCTCCACACTCAAGACCTTTATGCTACTGTCATCCTGTTAACCATCTCATTTTTCCCCACTTGAATAGCTCTGTCTTCTTACAAAGGCCCATCACTATGTGAAAGTGGCAGTATAATTAATTTTTTCAGTAAAAGCCAAGTTGTTTGCTCTCAAACATCCTGCAGTTCAGGAAATGTCAAAATGTCAGACCATGTAAGCGGAAATAAACTCTGCATTCCACTTCCAATCACTTCCTGCAGGGAAAGAATAGCTAGACATTCCATTGAGAAGGCAGAGATGCACATAAGTACTCCAAAAAAGTAATTCAATGTCTTTCTTATGTGATAAATATGTCATCAGTAAATCTTAATCTATTTCGAATAAAAACATAACACACTAGTGCTGCTTGTAAGATCCTGTCACATCTTCAGAAGTTGGTGCATGTGTGTGTGTGTATACACAATACATAACACACACTCCTTTTCTGGATTGTTTTTAACAGTAAAATTAATTTTTCTATTTTACCACTACAAAATACATGTATACCACACAATGTCTGGCACATACTATTGCTAAATAAGTAATTGTGGAATAATTTTAGAAAAATTAGAAAACACTGATAAAAAAGAAGACAATAAAACCTCTCATAATTCCACCATCTAGAGAGAACCACTGTTTTCTGTTATCTATGATTCCAGCCTTCTTTCTATGCATATAAAATATACTTTTTATAAAAATGGAATCATACTTTATTTACTGTTTCATCATTTAACAATAAGTTGTTAGAATTTTTCTACGTCAGTATGAATTCTTTTACAACACATTTTAAGAGCTGTACATCATTCTATCATATAGATGTCTCAATCTCTTAATGTTGGAGAGTGAGGTTATTTCCAGTTTTTCACTTTTATAATACCAAAGTAAATATCCTTATAATCCATTCTTTATGTACCACCTTGATTATTTCCTTAGGATAAATTCTGGGTATGTAAAAAATGGAAACAACCCAAATATCCATCGACTGCTGAATAGATAAATAAAATGTATATATAGATATCTATACAATGGAATAATATTCAGCCATAAAAAGAAATGAAGTTCTGATACATGCTACAACATGGATGACCCTTGAAAACATGCTAAGTGAAAGAAGCCAGACACAAAGGCCATATAATGTATAATTCTGTTTATATACTATGTCCAGAATATGGAAATCTATGAGATTAACACTTGATTAGGGCTAGAGGTAAAGGAGTTGGAGGGATATGGGGGTAATAGCTAAAGTGTACGGTTTCTTTTTGAGGTGATAAAAAATCATCTAAAATTGTGGTGATGGTTGCAAAATTCTGTGAATATCCTAATAACCATTGAATTGTAAGCTTTAAAAGGGTGTATTTTATGGTATGTGAATTATATCTCAATAAAGTGGCCATTAAAAAATTCTGAGGCATGTTAAAATTTTAAGCTTTTGATGTGAAAGAATTATATCTTAAAGTGAACTAAAATTAATTTTTTTGAGAATATTCTAAAGGCTATGCAACACCCAATGAGATCACCTAGACTGAGATTTCTCGACCTTGGCATAAAAATGTTAATATCATGAACATCTGTGGAATTATTACTTATATATTACAAAAATCCAAAAAGTACAGAATGCTTTTTTGGAGAGAAAATAAATAAACATACACACACAAATGGGTCCCGTTCTGCTGCTCTTGAAGGATGGACATATTTGAAACACGGACTTCGGTGGGGGGGGGGGGACCAAGGGCAACACACGTAACCTAAACATATGTACACCCATAATTTGCTGAAATAAAAAAAAAAAACATACACACACAGATACATACATATATAAACACTTTTTTAAATATGCAAGAATATAACAATTTTCAACAGTCAGAAGGTTACCTGTAGTGTCATCACATGAAATGCCAGACTCTGGTTAAAGATAGAATGATAGAAGAAATAAGATGGTTGTATCTAATTCAACCAAGATTTTTTAGGTGCCTACTATGTGCCAGGAACTGGGCCAGTACCATATTAGCCACTAGGATTGAGACATAGTCTAGTGTTTCTCCTGTGACTCCCCATGGGAAAATGCTGAACCCCTTCTCTCCCAAGAGGCCAGCTGTTACTCCTTGGGAAGGAGTTCCACAGGAATTAACACAGCTAGCTACTTCTAAAGCAGTACTGTGTTAGGTATTTGTGGTGAAGCAGCAAGCTCACTGGGCTAGCCCAGTGTCTCTGTGCACAAAGCCCTTCTCTAACAGCTGCGTCAGGCTTAGTCCCTGCCTCTGAGGGTCTTCTCATCTAAGACAAATTGCACTGCCTTTTCAGCTTTCTTCCACTGTCTCTGAACAAAACTCTATTTTACTTACTGAGCAGAGTTTTCTTTTAAAAAAACAAACTTATAGGCAAACCCTTCAGTGTACATTTTACTTTCTTCTTGGTGCCCTCTTCATTTCAAATGCTTTAACGAACTCAATTTTGTTTCTTCACTCCTCCTCTCTGGTATGCTGCTCCCATGGGCACCTCCTAAGTGGTTCAAGCAAAAGACCCATCATTGCTTAGCAATCAGGGCAAGTTAGAGCCACAAGTCAAATACCTTCCTGAGACCTTTAACCTTGCTGAATGGGTGGGAGAGTGATGAAAGCCATTCTGCATACCAGGAAGGTCCAATGTCACAGCTTACAACCTGTCCAAACACGATGCTTGGATTTTTTTTTTAACTAAATAGTGATCAGGGTGGCTCAAAAATGGTATACCTATGGTGACATCCTCAAGCCACCCCGCACCAAAAGGGAAAGAAGATCAAGCTGGAAGGAGGGGGATATACTTCGGAAGTTCCTGTGAGGAACTTTACATATCTCAGAGAGGACTAAGGGAAGGTGACCACATAAGCAGATACTCAGGAAAATCTTTGCCAGCACAGTGATGTTAGGTTAAGTAAAAGCCACAGTCCTAAGACACCAGCCAGAAGAAACCAGAGATTTATATGCATCTTTAATTACTTTATTAGGTACTAGTCCAAATAATTCTCAGGGCCCCAGTCTTTTGGAGAGCCATCAGTACCTCCCTAAGCTCCCAATTTTTTTTTATTTCAGCATATTATGGGGGTACAGATGTTTAGGTTACGTATGTTTCCCTTGCCCTCCTCCCCCCCTTAGCTCCCAATTTTTGAAGTGTCTATCATTTCTCAATGGTTTCTAAAGCCATCATGATACCTGTGAGGTATATGGGGAAAGAGATTGTTTTTCCCATCAGGTTTAGCCTATTTAATCCTTTAATATCATCTCCACTCTATTTTTATAAGGCCTCAAAGTGTTTAATTTTCTTTTAAAAATAGCAATTATAGAATCAACCAATAAATTAATGAGAGGCAGGTTTTCAGCTTTTATGCAGTGGCATCCTCACAGGGAAGACATTTCATTGCACAAATGATTTAACCCTCAGGAAGGTTGAAAATCTCATGAAGAACATCCACCATCCAAATACCCAGATGATATAAGGGTACAGTGATGAAACTTTTGTTAAGAAGGGAAGTTCCTGCCTGCACACCCTCTCCCTCCTTTAGGGTATTTCAAGAACATAATAGGCCTGATCAAAAGTCTTGACCTTTTGATTTTACAATGCAAGTTCACGGGCCTCTGACCCTTGGAACTGCAAATACTTACCTCCGGAATTTGCTCAGGGGTCTCTCACAAGGTATAAACGAGACAGGCACAATGTGCACCCTCTTCTCTCTCAAGAAAATAAGAATAGTTTAAATTGTTCACTCTTCTACTTTTTTGTGTAAACTTGTGTGAAATTCTTCCCAGATTTTGTAGTTGTTTTTGTGCTAACTTACATGCATGGAACTCTGATAATGCTTTCCCAATATATTTTTTAAAATTTTTAATTATTATGGGTATATAATAGTGGCATATTTTTATAGCATACATGTGATGTTTTGATACAGGTATACAATGTGAATTAATTGCTTCCCCAATATTAAGATCATGTTTTCTCTCTCTTCTATATTGGTATGGAAGGGTCTTTTGTTAACAGAACTATTTTAGTTCTCTAACAATGACAAGCTATGAATGGGTTGCTTGTTGTGACTGAAAATGCATAGAAATACCTGAAGAAAAGGGGGGACACTGCAGTTATATGGAAGCCACTTTAATACACTTGATCTAGGGACCAAAAGCACTTATTGTTTACTTTCAAGTGCATTGTAAGTCAATGAGTTCATCAACAAACATTTTCTGAGATTCTGCTATGATCAGGCTCCATACTAAGTGCTAAGGATACAAATAAGACATCGTCTGCTCGAAGTATTCATAGTATAGTGAAGGGATCACCAGATCACTGAATCCTGATAGGTCTACTCCAGCAAACAGAGTCTAATTTCCATTCAAAGAGACTAACTAAAAACTCCAGCTAGAACTGTGAATGGGGACTGATGGTAGGAATTGTGCTACCTCCTTGCAGTAGCCTATTCCCTCTTTGGGCAGGTTAGATTACTGCAAAGTTATTGCTTGGATTGAGAAAACCATGCCTCCCTATAGCTGTCCTTCATAAATCCTAGTTTGCTACCTCCCAACCCAAAGCCACAAAAACTAGTTTAATGCTACTTTGATTAGAGAGCCCTTCATGTTTTTTATAGTAGCCAGAACAACTCCCTAAATCTCCACTTCTCCAAGCTAGCAAGATTCAATTCCATCAACTTTTTCTCATAGAAGGGGATTCTGAGTATCCTTGCCATTTCTTGTTAAAGAAATTCCAGGTAGCAGCAGATAGAGGTGTTATTTAGGGACCTGGTAATGGGGTCCTGATGACAATTTACAAACCTATTTTGGTGAAGAAAAAGGGATGCATTAGGCCCTCGAATAATAGGGTCCCAGTGTGTGATCTTCATTATCAAATATAAGCAGAATTAATAAGTCATATCCTGCTGATGCACAACAAATCAGATAAGAGCTTCAGCTTTAGAAAAGTCTTTAAAGGGAACACACACTCACATACAACTCAAAAGCAGGATTGAAAGCAGTCTATATACTCATCCCAATCAGGCTTCCTGATTGCTGAAGAGAGTTCTCTCACTTACAAGAGAAGTTTCTGTCCTTGCTGAACTTCTCCACCCTTGGACTTTTCACTCTTCATAAAAAATCTCATTCCCAATTAATACAGACTCAAAAGCCAACTATCCCCATGAAATTACACTATGAGCAAAGAATCACAGTGCTTCTCTAGTTCAGATTTTTTTGGATAGAGGAAACTGAGCCCTAGAAAGGAAAGGTGACTTGTAAGTGGCAGAGTACTGACTAAAACTCAAGTTTCATCCCTTTTTTTCTTCTCCATCAAAATGCCTCTAAGTTCTTTTAAAAGAAAGTTGGCAAAAAGCATCAAGAGAAACATAATTCATTTATAGTGGTTTCTTAGCAAAAAGATTCCTGGTAATCAAATTTATATTCGCTGACTTTGGGTCTCCCCTGACCGCCACCACCAACAACAAATTTTCCTCCTTTCAGGTCTCTGTAAATGAGTGCTTTTTGTATCTATCTAAGAGGCAAAAAAGGACATCAAGTCAGTACACTAAGTCAGACTCAACATTTACTGAACATCCACTAGGGGCCAGGCACATGATCCACACACATGATCTTGTTTATTCTTGACAACTCCAGGAGGTAGATGCTATTACACCCATTTTCCAGATGAGCTGCTGGAGCTCAGCTCACAGAGTCTACCTAGTACCTACAGGATTCAAACCCAGAACTTTTAATTCCAAGTCCAGTACTTTCTCTACTACTTTCTTTATGCCCCTTCTCATGACTTTAACAATGAGGATGATACTGATGGTGTATTCTATCCAAGTCTTTGCTTGTGTCTCAAACTGATTTTTTTAAAAAAAAGTTTTAGCGAGTTGAAATTCCTTAATAAAAGAAACAAAAGATCCAACTTCGAGCACTCCCCTTGCATATCAGGCTACTGTGGTATCCTGCCTTATAGCGCCAGTCAGGGCAGCAAGGTTTTCCATCAGATTTTGTCAGACTGTAAGAAAACTCATAACCTGAACAAGGAAGATATGAGCTAGCCTTTCCAAACATGCTCCTCTGGATGATGCCAGGAAGCCTACAGTCATGTAAAATAACTGGGTGTTTCTTTGGAATCCTCAAATCACTTTAGCCTCAAATAAACCTTGACACCCAAGTAGGGGTATCAGGCAACCACGCGGGCCATTTATATTAATACCTCCGGGTTGCTGTGAAAAGGAAGGAGAGAGTTTCCTAATCCGGACATTGAAACACTAAGTGGTAGCCTCCCATTTGTAACCGATGAGTATTCACAAGGACAGGTGGGTAATGGAGGATGAACATTCCCTCCCAGCATTTTTAATTAACTGGTTGTTGGATTTATTGGTCAGCTCAGTGGGAAATCAGAACCTACTACTTGGGGGCTATTTTTATAGCCTTCTGGAGTTGGGTTGCCTTAGTACAGACACCTGGCATCATTCCTAGAAGTGGTTAGATTTGTATTTTTCCCTTTTAAACAGCAGCCAGTGAGTAGATTTGAGTATTCCAGGCATCTGGCAGTAATCTGATGTAATAAAGGTGCCCCTCTCCCTCCCCACTTTGGTAATACAGCATATGCACCACCAGTTTATCCCTTCACATCCAGCAGTGGGTCAGAGGCAAGGGATTGTGAGTAAAACACAAAATAAGCTCTGTAAAATCCTGGAAGCAAGGGGCTGTATCCATCATCAATACATTTATAAGCTATAAAACCAGAATAAGTTGTCTCTGAATAAACAATATTTGATCTTATCAACTCTAAATTCCTCAAATCAGAGTTTTGGCTCATTTCCTCTTTGTCTGCCTTCAGACGAAGCACTGTTTAGGAAAAACGAGGGCCTCTTGCCATCAGAGATCTTTTTATAGCACACACTAACAATTTCTGTGCAGATATTTGGGTAGCAAATTGTAACCCAATGCCTATTTTGCAATAAAATTACCATAGCATTAAATTGACATAATAGAGACAAATTCTATTCAGTTGAGTTTTGGTCATGCAGGCACTCACTTTAATGTGGGAGATGAATTAAACTCATCCTTGGGAAATCCAAGGGTAATGACCGAAACACAGTGTGATTGAGCTAATTATCAACCAGGTGTGCTTTAAGGAGTAGATGGTTCAATCTATTACTGGTAACTGCGCATGCCTATTTTGGGGAGGAGGTTATGAGAGCAGGTCAGACACTGCAAATTCCCAAAGGGTAAAAGACAATGTTTCTGCAGATCTGGAATTATGTTAAGCCCACCTAAATTCTGCCCAACCACTTAGGCCAGCTCAAGAACCTGGAAACTTTTCCAGACTACCCAAGATCCCAGGGATCTGACTATCCTCTGAAGTTCACAGCAGTTACCATCTACAAGCGAATGGCCTGTACTGCCTGGTACTGAAAGTTGAGTTTTCATTTGTATATGTTTGGTCTTCTCCACTAAGTAAACTGCTCATAAGCACACACATGTTTTTTTGTATCCCCCAATGTCTGACCTTGTTAAGTGTTTGCAGATTGAGGTCTTCTGGATAAAAAGTAACTTTTTAAATACTCACACATTGCCATATGGATATTTCTTACATTTGTTTATCTCTGTAAATGAAGTACTATTATATGAAACACAAACTATTTAATGGCTCTGGTTCATTATAATGAACATCGATCTCATAAAGTATGGGATACAGAGTTCGGTGTGTATTGATGTCATGATATCCCTGAACAAAGCCCTCTTTCTCTAAGGCCACATCTACCTTCCTACAGCCATGTCTTGTTCCTCCTTCCTCCATCATTTATTGCTGCTCCCTCTATTCACACATTTCCTTTTCCTCCTCCTTGTCCTGGCACCTCAGGAGCCTGGCATTCATAGCCACTACCAACCAACCCCAGTACACATTTGTTCTGGTTGTCAAAGTATATCTTCCTCAAACTGCATGCACATCACCAATCTTCTTCAATGAATCCCATTCTGCTAGCATGTAAAATCCCAGAGAATAGGGACTAAGTCTGAACCATTATTGTATGTAAGCTCTACCTCCCACCCTCCATCACCACCAAACCCAGAAGCCTATTTCAAGGAATGCTCAATAGACAGTTCAACTCAATTTGAGGATTCCAGGTTGCCCACCAGCTTGTAGGTTGTAAGATTCTGAATCTCTAGGTGGCTGGTAAGTGATTTGACTAATGATCTAGTGGTTATTAAATTACACTTAAACTAAAGCACAGAAGCAGAACACACACATGCCAATTGGCCTATGGGAGCTGATTCCAAGTATTCAAGCAGGCATACTTCTAGCAGAGACCCCTTTGTTTTTCAGCACAGGGAAACTTCAGTATTTGAATGTAAAATGTTGAATTTGCATTTAGAAGATAACAGTCAATCAAATATTTACTGATTGCCTGGCACATAGAGGCCCCGTACAAGAAGTCCATGAGAAAATGTGTTTTCAACAAAGAAGTACAACTAAGTGGTGGTGGTAAGAACATAGCAGCAACTCTACATACCTGTTTCTTAAGAGTCAGAGGCCATCCAGACCAAATAGCCATGGTGCATGAGAAAATACCAGATATATATTCCTTACCTCATGTGGAAGGTCTGGGGATTAAACAAAATAAAGATATAAGGCTTCATCTTCTGTAAACCTTTTACCAATTTACATCTTCCTGGTCAACTGAAAATCAGTTTCCTTCTCAAATGTTCCTCCAACAAAATGACAAGGAGGAGGGGGAAACTGAGCCCAGGACAGGAGATCTTACCTAGGACCATTTGAAAGATTCTCGAAGAGCTGCCTAATATTTTGCCAAAACATTCTCTCATGGTGATCCCTCTTTCTTAGTCAAAGTCCCTGTTTTCTTGGCTACTTGGTGGTGGCAAGGTAACCACCACTGAACAAAACAGGCTTCCAGGAAAGCTCCAACTGGGCCAGAGTTGACAAAGAGCAAACTACTAATACCAAAAGAGCCACCAAGCACCACCCAGAGGGAACTTTTTCACAAAGTAGTATTCGTTTTTTAAGTAAATTATGTTTTGTGTTGTCCATATCTCTTCTTTTGTAAGAGTATGTCCTTAAATTGCTCATAAAGACAATCACATGAGTTTTCCAGGAATTTCTGTTTGAATCGAACCAACTATTAATACTTCTATTTCTGAAGCAGACTGAATAAAAAGAATTATTGTATTTCTGGTTAAGTCAATAACATGTCACTATAAAAATTCATTGAAAGAACCACTTATATGATAGATATATTTAATGGCATCTGATATGCTACCATTTGAGTCAAAAATTAACTATAAATCAAATAATGCTAATTTTTTTGCAAGAAGGTAGACTAAAAGGGCTTAGACAACATTTAGTGAATTTTATACCAAATATTTACTTAGTAATAAATTTTTTCTTTAATTTGAAAACATTCTCAAACATAAGCACCATTTTTAAAATTTCACCAGAGAATTTGCTCATTTCATATCACACACATACACACACATTTTTTAACTTGTCTCTATATAGTTTTGAGTTAAATTTATATACCTGAAATGGAGGAGAAAATGTAATTTCTTACTTCAGAAAAAAAAATTTGAGGTATATGTTTTTAAGAAAGCCACTACGTACAGAATGACAAAAATGTCTTTCCTCATTGGAAGTATAACTGATGAAGCAAAGGACTGGGTATCTCCAGGTTTCTAGAGCTGGACGTGTGACCTGAAGCAAGTCACTTAGACTCTCTGAGTCTCAGGGATGTTAGAACTATGTCTAATATAGAATACTGCCAAGCACTACTGTTCAGCTCTACCCAGGGGTAGGGCCAGATGATATATAAGGCCCTTTCCATTTCTAAAAAGCATGGATGAAGATGTCATCTAGACAAAAAAACTTTTTTTAAAATATTTTGTATTAACCAAGTATTTGAGCCCTTACTATTTTATTAGGTAAAAGAAAGTACAGTGATACTTCAAGTAAATCTTTCTGAAAAGTAAATTAGTTCGATTTAAAGAAGGACATTTTTATACTTCATTGCTATTTTTCCTTCATATTTTTAAAAGTTACCGTAATGCAAATATATTACTTTTATTCTCAGAAAAGATAATCATCTCCATATTGGCATGTGAATTTGGAGGTTGAAGATGGTGGTAAGGAACATTTCTTTTCATTTTTCTGTTCTTTTTTTCTTACCTTTTTT